>NC_073302.1:216845853-217145853 GCF_027595985.1 Sorex araneus
GTGCAAAATATAAAATTTAAAAATAATAGAATGGTATTCAAAGTTAAATCCTTTGAAACATGCAGTTAAAAAATAAGTAACTCACTTTGAGAAAATGTATATTAATATGTAGTGAACTTAAGAGCTTATGTCCAGAATGTAAAAAGAACTCTTACAATATAATGAGAGAGAAGTATCTCACTAAACTATAAGGACATTTTTCAACTTGAATCTTTAAACTTTAGGATTAATTAAGGTCAAACACATACATACATACATAAGCATATATATGTAATATAAATATACACATAATATTTGTATATATGTGTATATATACATATATATTTGTATATATGTGTTTATATATATACACATATATATATACACAAACACTCACACACAAAATCTCTTTTCTTTTCTGGTAATAGAAACTATGGTTTTAACTGGATGCATGCCTTTCCTGGAGAAAAATTACATTTCTACACTTTCTTTTCCTTATCATTTCTTTGGTTTATAGTATGTTTTTATGAAGAGATTCTCCATAACTATTGCAGAGCCTTATATAGGATCATTTTCATAATAAACCTAATATAGTTTTCTTAAATTAGTGATTGAAATTTCAAAAGGTAGAGATGGTCAAATAATATAAATGAGTAAATCTAGAATAGAATAGTCAGAACAAATCATCAAAATTTAAAAATAAGATAGGAGGGTTTGAAGAGCAGAAGGACGATGTGAATCACAGACATATAGTCAGTAGAAAAGGCCTCTAACCCAGATGAAGTCAGAGAAGGTTCATTGTGTTCAAGTTTTTATGTGCCTTAGTTATATAAAAATTCTCTCTCCTTTTGGGCATTGTGGTTTGTACTACTGATAATGAAACTTTATCAAGTATATTCCTTTACTTACTTTTAACACTCAGATCTTGTCCAACATGATCATTCCTGGCTATTAATATCATATTATTATTATTATCATCATTATTATCATATCATAATATGATATCACCATATTATCATTATTAATCTTCAATATACTCAGCGCCACACACACTTATGTTTATTTCCAATCATTGATCAGTCCTCAAGAGAGGGAGAGAGTCATAGAGAGAGAAGAAAAGCACCTGCTGTAGAGACAGGCAGGGGTGTGGGGTGGGGTGATGGGAGGGAAGCTGGGGACACTGATGCAGGAAAATGCACACTGGTGGAGGAATGGGGGTTACAACGCTGTATGACTGAAATATAATCATGAGCAGCTCTGTAAAGGTTTCTTTCACAGTAATTCTATAAAAAAGTAAAAAATTAAAATAAAAATAAAACAAAAAGAATTCTCCACTTTTTCCCCTGTGATTATGAAAATGTCAAAAAGAATCATTTGCCTTCATAAAACTTCATTTTCTGAAAGAAACCTGTTAATGAATATATATCTTTATTTCACAAATAGATGAATTATCTTGTTTTACTGAGGACGTAATAGTCATTTTATGCTATCCATATGGACATATTCTTAGGAGTATATATGACTATGATTAGACTCCGCCACTCTTTTATTTTGATGTTTTAATATACATACATAGAATATATATGGTATATATTTTATATATTACATAATATATAATATGTAGCACTATAGCACTGTCTTCCTGTTGTTCATCGATTTGCTCGAGTGGGCACCAGTAATGTCTCCATCGTGAGACTTGTTGTTACTGTTTTTGACATACCAAATCCGCCATGGGTAGCTTGCCAAGCTCTGCTGTGCGGGCGGGATACGCTTGGTAGCTTTCCGGGCTCTCCGAGACGGACGGAGAAATTGAATCCTGGTCAGCCGCGTGCAAGTCAAATGCCCTACTGGATGTGCTATTACTCCAGCCCCCATATAATATGTATAATATTATATATTATGTATATTATCACAAATCACAAAATCCCGTTGACCGTTGAATTGCTTAAGCGGTCTCAGTAACCTCTCTATTCATCCTATCCCTGAGACTTAAGAAGCCTCTCTCTACTCAGCCTCCCCAAAGATGCCGCATTGGAGGCTCTTTCAGGGTCAGGGGAATGAGATCCAGCTGGTTACTGGCTTTGGCGTATGGATACATCATGGGAAAGCTTGCAAGGCTCTCACATGTGGTCAGGAAACTCTCAGTAGCTTGCTAGCTTCTCCCATCGGGAAAAGTAGGTTATAAGATATATGGGAGCTTGCTTTTAAGTCTCTGGATGTTGGCTGTTGAGGGGACCACACACGCCTGGGTTCCTCTGCTGGTACCTTTATGCAGGAGGCTTGTCCGAACATGTGGAGAGGGGCCTCGAGCATGGCTGTGGCTAAGTTCCAGTGGTCTTTGGCTGCCGGGAGCTCTGCTCAGGGCGAGGAGGGAAGCTGGAGCCCATCCCCTCCGAGGGGCCCCAGGGAAGACAGCCAGGCATGCGGGAAAGATACTCTCATATATAATAATATAATATGTATATTATATAATATATAGGGTCATTTAGTTTATGAATCAATCAACTACGATCACATGGCTATTAACAATGAGCTCATCATTTAGTATTTCACTTCAAGCAAATATTTAAAACTATTACAATCAAATGTTAGAGTAAAAACTGAAAGCAATAGTCTACAAATGTTCTGTTACCCAACATTATCAGATTCACATATATAACACATTTTCATTGAAAACTAAAGTTTACTTATATAATGGCTAAATTATTTTTTTACTAAAATTAAATGTATTAAGAATACAAATAATAAAAGTGCAACTTCTTTATCAAACCAACAAGTTGATGTTAAGTTCAGGTTTGGAAAAATATGAGTTAAAATTGTAACACTGACATGTGCCTTCATGAGAGCATGCATATAGGAGAACAGGCATTCTTAATTAAGGAAATACTATGTCACAATAGATCAGAGCTGAGCTCCTTAAAATATTCCTTTACATGTCAGCATTCTATAAAGCCAACATCAAATTGTCTGCATTTTGCATAATGTGCTTAGTAATTAACCTTATAAACTTATTTTCTGAGCAACTCTCATACCTGATAAATGAAGTTAAGGGCAAAATCCAACAAGGTTATTGAATAACAATCAGCGCATACAACATGAAAAATAGCCCACCTTCTTCTGAAATAAGATATGAATAGCTTTATTTTTATAATTAATGTTGCTGCATCTTGCATGAAGATGGGATATTTTTCATTTAAAACCCACGTGTTAATTTTCCTTCATGGATAAGTCAAAAACCTTGACTCTGTCATCAGAACTTTGGCCTCTCCTTCTGTTATAATCTTGGACCTCTGCCAATCACACTTAATCTGTTTTTGGGTAGGCTGAGGCTTTGTATAAGGATAGCCACTAGGAATATTTGCTTGTTTTCAGTCATATCCAGATTCAAATAGTTGATATTATTAAAATGTTACTCCTATTAACAAAACATATGCAGAACACTCAGCTGAAAGACAAAGAGCACTAAAACCTGCATTAATAAATCCGTTGTGCAGACATGATGGTTGGGACCAAGTTGTACCGAACATGACATTTTGCAACAATCCTCCCAAGTCACAGTATTTTTAATCCTCCAAATAATTCTGGGCAATTAATTAGTAGACATGTGTTCTTGTTCAGCTGTGCATCTGGTTGGTGGTAAGATCTTCAGACTCTCTTTTTGATTCTGGGAAACTGATTTTCTTTATCCTTACCTAGTAGAGAGGCAATGAGAAAACATCTTCATATCTAAATCTAAAATTTGTGACTTTGAGAAGATTGTTAGTTTTTTTACTAACAAGTAAATGAAATATTTGTTGAAGTGGTAATTAGCACTGTAGAATTTTCTGTTTTAACTGATATTTTTTTGGTTGTCTTTTAACGGTTTGCCTTTCCCCACATGTTAAAGTTATTAACATGTTAAAAATGTTCTCCAGAATCAAATTAATTCTATGTGCTAGACTCATGCCCCCCCCATTTCATGCTGTCTTCGTCTTGTGTTCCAAACCTATATAAACATTCTACATAATAAATATATAAAATCTGTGTTATCAATAAATATGATATGTTATTTCACTCTTTTGCAAGTAACCTTTCTTCCCCATTCCCGATCAGCACTTGAGTGTTGCTCCAATAATGAACCCTGAACACTGCTGGGCGTGTTCCCCCATTAAATTGCTTTAGGGGAAGAGTTAGTAGTGCAGGATTAATGTCACGTGCATACTGCCAAGGTGAGTTCCATCATCAGCACCATCTGACCTCCAAGCATGCCAGGCGTACCACTGGGAGCACTGACCAATATCTCCTGACTCTGATGGTCTCTTAGAGTGCCTAAGAGTCTCGAGGTGTCTAAGCAGTACCACATTCTCAGGACCTTACTGCCAGTCCAGTTTGCTAAATATTGCCACTGGAGTTTCCAGAAGTTCCTGAACACTGCATAAAAGCTCCCCCTCCTACCCACTAATGAAAGCATAAAGTTATTTCTTCCAATATTCATACTAAAGAGTACAGTATTTAGTATTTATTAATACTGTCTTTGTGGATCAACTGAATGTCTTCTATATTTTGTGTTTTTGTGCTTATATGTTTTACCAGCGCTTTTCTTCTGAAGAATTTTAGAAGATATTTTATTTTTCCTACCAACTAGAGCATTGATAGATATATAGGTGATGATAAATATATAAGTGATCATGTCAAATGCTAATTAAAAAATGGGAGGATGACTAGTTGGACAGGTATCTGTATGATTACATTAATAAATGTATAAATTAATAATTCATTTAATTTTTTTGTTAAAATACCATGACTCACAAAGTTGGTCATAATACAGTTTAGTGCTCCGACACCATCAGTGTGGCTTTTCCTCTACCAGTGGTCCCTGTTTGCCTCTCAGCCCCAACTTCCTTTTTAGACACATAACAAACTTACATAATATTGCTTCCTCCAATAAAACTTAAAGAAATAACAAATAGAATCATAAGAAAATAAATTAGCAAGAGCCAATAACTAATTTCTATATGATTTTAACCTATGCATGTAAGGAAGTCAAAACTATTTAAAACAATATAACAAGATGCCTATTCTCATTTACATATGCAAATTTTCAGGGCTTCCAGAAATACAGGGAAGTAGAGTAGGTAATTCACTCTGCCTCTGAGAAAGTCTGAGGGTCTCAGTAACAAAGACGCACATGCCTGAGTTCTCAGCCAATTGTTTGGATGGGCACTGATCCACCCCATCTCTGGAGTGCCACAGATGTTTCAGCCATGAAAGAGTGTCCCCAAAATTTTGCGGGTAGTTGATCTTTTTTGATATATATTCATGAGTTTCTGGAGTAAGGCCAGTAGATGACTTTACTTGGCATTGGAGGTAGTTTTGGATATGACTCAAAATTAATAATTCTTAAAAAATCTCAGCTGTAATTTAGAGAGAAAACTGCTGGTAATGTGTACCATTCCAGAATCTATGTAGTTACAATATTTCAGATTTTACTTTTAGTTAATCTAAAATTAGTTAAAGATAATTAATAGAGATAATTAATAGATATTAGAAATTTTAGTTAAAGATAGTACATCTTCCCTATCCTCCAATCTTATCAAGTAATAATCAAGTTCTTAAATCTAATATAAACCCAAAGCTTATTTTCAAATATAAAAATAATTACATAAGCGAAATATACAATAAATATAATTTTTTGACCAAGTTATTTTATTAGGAAAGTTATATCAAAAACCAAAACATAAAGACAGACTTGGTCACTAGATTTAAATACTTAGCAAAAAATTGTAATAGAGGTTATGATATTAAACCATGACATGTTTGGTTAATTGTCAAGAGTGGACATTGTGAAATTTACTTTCCTTTAAAAAAACTCCAGGTCGGTCAGAACGATTACACAGGAGCTAAAGTTTTTATCATCATAGATGTGGTAGACCCTGGTTTGATCCTCTGTCGAATATAAGATGCCCTCACTGCAGTCAGCAGTCAGTCCTGATCACATATCTGGAAGTAGGCTCTGATTGACTATGGATATGACCCAACCCCCAATGCCAAACAACAGCAACAATAGCAGCAAAATATCATATAAAATACTAAATTGTTACAGAAGAAATAAATATATTTGATAACACCTACCTAAATTGATATTGATAGATTCCATCAGTGCTTTAAGAAGGGTTAAATGATCAAAAGGTTAGGGAGGCAAGTGTTTCCAAAAAGAGAGGTCTAGGTATATGTAGAATTCCCCAGTCAAGTTCCAAACAAAATTCGGTCAGTATGTGTTTGATAAATGGCATCCCAGAAGGATTAGAGAGAACCATTGTTAAAATCCAAACAGATGAGAGATGGTTTTGCCCTTTTCTGGAAAAAGTGGAAAACATTGTGATTTATAGAAAGTCAGGTAGAACATCCTGAAAAGTTCTGCATACAGAATAAGAGGGAAATAAGCTCTGGAATGAACCAGCTTAGTCCCAACTATTGAAACATAAATACATTTTGAAAAAAAATGCAACTCTTTTCAAGTATGATATCTGCATCTCAGAAAAGAAATCTAGTTTTCTAGTTTAGAACATCAATTATAAAATTCTAGTTTAGTGCCCCAAAGTACAAAATAAAACAATATAAAATCAAAATATTAGTAATGTAAGGACACAAGGAAATAAGACTGTAAACTGGAATAATTCAAGTAGTCTGATGTGGTTATGAAAATACACAGTGTAAAAACAACTGGACAAAACTATTTAGAAAAGTGCTACCCCAAATTTTTAAATTTCAGCAAAATTTGCACGTTAATATCTATTAAGCTCAATAAATCCAAAGATCAAATAATGATATTAAAATGTCACATCATATTCTAATTGTTTAAAACCAATGATAAAAGAATCAGGGTATTTCTTGTTAGGGAGAGTGCTAGCATTATAGGTGTGTGGCCACCATTTTAATTTCCAGCATCACCTCACACACTGTGATTTCAGATATTGTAGGATAACATTGGGTTTGTCCTTTTACCCTTGCTGCAGGGAACTTAGTTTACCTTTAAGCAATGTCCTTTCTTTATGAACACAGGAAGACAGTTAATATTATGTTTGTAACTTGGGAGCTGATTTACTCCAATAATATTTACTCCTGGGCATCTGCTTTCTAGACTCAGTTGTCCTTAGTTCCTAGCACTCCAAAAGCAGGGTCCCAACGAGGGATAGAATAAACCCAGGGCAAGCTATGAACTACCCTGGCATCAAAAGAGGCCAGGGCAAAGCGCCACAATACTCAACTATAAGTTGAGAGCATGGTCATAGACAAATGCTGTCATGATACAAAAGTAACAATGGAACTAGGACCCTGCTGGGGTTAGGAACACTAACCTGGCCTGAGGACTGTGGTCTGGAATATATAGTGAATGTCCTCTGGAAGAACCAAACTTTAAGTCTGATATATCTCTTACTGTGCTCATACAGAATGACATTGCTAGAAATATTAGAAATAGATTTTACTCTAAATATTTAAGTGTATTACTAGCTGAGGAAAGAAGAAAGCGACACACCCTGGGTGGGATTCTGCCCTTAAGCCGATCTCCTAGTAATCTGGAGTCATCTCCTTAGATGAGATTTTGTTAATCTCCTGAAGGAGTGCTTTACCCCTCTTTCTTGATTTGTAAATGTTCAACCCACTTTTGTGTCACCACCCTATGTGATTGCTATACAAACTAAGACTCTAAGAGAAGTAGGGAGAGAAGACAGAAGCAGAGGCACAAGGTGAAAGAGAATCAGTGAATCAGGGAGTCATTGGAGTCAGAAGCAGTGGAAAGAAAGAGCCCAAAGAATCAGAGTCAGAGTCAGAGTCAGAGTCAGAAGTGAGAGCAAGTGGGGCTCCAGAGACTGAAGCAGAAGGGCTCTGGAGAGAGATTGGAAGAGACCAGAGGAGAGAGAACAGAGTCAGAGACAGAGATAGAGAGACAGACAGAAGAGAGCACAGCGGCACACACAGAAGCAGAGCACAAAGGAGGAGCCATCCTGATCTGGTCTATACACAGAGGCCCTAGAGCACCAAACTCAAGCAGTGAGAGAGAGAGAGCACCACTCTGAGAGCCTGTGAACAACACACACACACATCACATCCCCCTCCCACGCATGTGCATTTGTATTTTTTATAATATATATTGCCATTTGGCACAGCGATAGGGTGTTTGCCTTGCACACAGCCAACCCGAGTTTGATTCCTCCGCCCCTCTTGTAGAGCCTGGCAAGCTACAGAGAGTATTTTGCCCCCATGGCAAAGCCTGACAAGCTACCCGTGGCATATTCAATATACCAAAAACAGTAACAAGTCTCAAAAAAAAAAAGAAAAGAAAAATGGAGACGCTAATGGTGCCCGCTCAAAAAAATCAATGAGCAATGGAATGACAGGGATACAGTGACAGTGATATTACCATTTGAGAGCAATGTACACAAACTTTGTAATTCTCAACCCACTATGTGCAAGAAACACAACTTAAAGTGTTAAGTTCTGACAAGCATCAGAACTAATTATGCAATGCTTGTAATCACTTTAAGTAGGCATAAAAGCAATACAATCAAGTGTGTAGTGTCAGAGGCACTGAACACAAAGTATATAAGCAGTTAATAAGTGTACAACCTCCAGTGAGCACCAGAACTAAAGTGTGTGAGAATCACGATCAAGTGTGACATCCCGAGTTATTATAGATACAACAGAAACAACTAAGGCAAAGGAAATAAACAGTGATACAAAGAAAAAACAAGAAAATGGGGTAAAATTATTATGTTCTGAAGGTAAAGATAATAATAATAAATTTACATTTGACAAAATTATGAAAAAATACAAGAGCAGAAGTTGTTGAATTTGTCATTGAGGTATTACAATAGTATTAGTAATGGTTCCCCATTCACATAATTCCAACACACATCCATCATCAGTTTACCTCTCCTTCCACTAAGAACTCCAACCATGTCCCTCTCAGACCCTGCCAACGGAATTTTGTAGATGAGTTCTCTCATCATATTGCCTTTGGATCTCTGCCACCTCACCCTCACTCTATGATTTTGCTTGACATATGAGAGGGAGATTCTCTATTATCCCTTTTCTGCTGATTGACTTCAGTCAGCATCATATCCTTCAGTTCCATCATTGTTGCTAAACCTTACAGAAATTTAGAGCAATTTCCTCAAAGCTTGAGAGACAAAACTAAATTTTGTCCACCTAAAATTTTGCTTGAACTGAAATACTTTTTAAAAACTATGAGAAGAGGAGTCCTCCCCTCTGCTGCTTCCCAGGCTACATCCTGTGCGCCAGTGTGCACCGTTCTCCAGGGCCACGTCTTTGCTCCCTATCTTCAGGTTAGTCAAGGACCCGAACGGCCCTCACTGCACCCAAACTCTCAAACCCAGAGCCCTCCCCGCCTCTGCTTCCCCAGCTGCTGCCCTATGTGCCAATGTGTGCCATTCTCCAGAGCCACATCCTTGCTCCCCAGTCAAAGTATGTGACCCCCAGCCAGCACCCTACCCATAGTGCGGTAGGGGTTGTGGCCTCTGCAGAAGTGAGCCACATTTATTTTTCCCTTTCCTAACACTCTGGACTCACATTTTCATCTCCATCACCTAATTTCTGGAGAATATCCCAGCCATCTCAGACACATTGGGCCAATAGTCCAGTAGCCTAATCCTATATCACCATAATACTGGCATTACAAGAAGCTCTACAAGTCTAATATAATAGAACACATCCTCTGGCTTCACTGCAGACCTCACATAAGCTGCTAAGGAGAACCTGAGAGGAAGGTGAAACTCTAGAAGGAGGAAAAGGTGACCACCATCGACTGAGCTCATGTAGAACCCTTTCTCACAACTAGAGAGGAATACTAATAGTGAACTGGAAGGTCCCACCACCATACTACCTCAAAAACATGACGAAACAGCAAAAATCCCCAACACAAGGAGATGGTGAAAAGAGTCCAGATGCCTCAACAAGAATTACCCACAAGTACAATCTCTCCAATAAAGAATTCAGAGATAAAATGTTGAAAATGCTCAATGAACTCAAAGAAACATTTTAACAGACATCCAGTAAATTAAAGGAGGACATGAAAGAAACAATGGAACAGATAGCTGAGAAAATACAGGAAGAAATAAGAGCAGAAATAAAAAAGCTACAAAAAGAAGTGTCACAAATAAGGGATTCTTCAGATGAAATGAAAAATGCAGTGAGTACCCTCAATAGTAGAATGGCTACAGCCGAAGAAAGAATCAGTGAGCTTGAAGATGAGCTGCAGAAAGCCTACAGGCAACAGCAAGCTATGGGAAATATCTCAAAATAGCTCTTAGGTGAATCAGAGACCTAGGGAATGATTTAAAGAGGAACAACATTAGAATCATCAGAGTACCAGAAGGACAGGGAGACAACCCCAATGAAAAATCCAAAGTTAAAAATATTGTTTCTGGAAAGTTCCCACAGCTGGAGAATGCAGGCATCCAGATCAAAGGAGCTCAAAGAGTGCCGGCTAAAAGAGACCTTAGTGAAAAGACTCGAAGACATATCATAGCCAGAATGATGGATGCCACGGATAGAGACACACTATTGCAAACAGCAAGGTTAAAGAAGGAAATCACATACAATGGGGCACCTTTAAATTTACAGAAGACCTATCAGAGAAAACCCTCCAAGCCTGAAGACAATGGTGAGATATACTGAAAAAAAAAAATTCAATGAAATGAACGCCTCACCAGGAATACTTTATCCGGCTAAACTTTCATTCAAACCCAAAGGAACAATACACTACTTTGTGGATAAATCAACAGATTCAAAACCAAACTTAAAATAAGGATTAAAGGGGCTACTACTACTTTAAGACAAGAAAAACCCTTACAGGCACAACAAACCCATACAGAAAGATGGCACAAAACACCACGACAATAATCTCCCTCAATGTCAATGGTCTAAATGCACCAATTAAAAGACACAGAGTGGCAAAACGGATTTGGAAACTAAACCCAATATTCTGCTGCCTACAAGAAATACATCTGAATAGTCAGAGAAAATACAGACTCAAAATTAAAGGATGGAAAACAATTCTGCAAGCAAACAACTCCCTCAAAAAAGCCGAGGTGGCCATACTAGTATCTGACAACATAGATTTCAGTTTGAAAAAGATTAAGAGTGACAGTGAAGACCAATTTTAATAATCAAAGGACATGTACAGCAGGACGAAATCATATTCTTAAACATGTATGAACCTAGTGAGGGACCAGCTAAATACTTAAAACAACTGCTAACAGATTTTAACAAGGACATTGCTAGTAACACAATAGTAGTTGGAGACTTCAACACTGCCCTATCACCTCTAGATAGATCAACAAGATTTAAAAATCAGCAAGGAAACACTGGCTTTAAAGGAAGAGATAGAAGAGAGAGGCCTAATAGATCTGTACAGAGCTTTGCATCCCCAAAAGAAAGAATACATTTTTTTTCCAGTGCACACGGAACATTTTCCAAAATAGAACATGGGTTAGGTCACAAAACACCTCAATATAATCAGCAAGAAAGAAACTGTATCAACTCTCTTTTCAGCCCACGATGCACCGAAGATAAAAGTTAATCACATATAGACGTGAAGAACCAAATCAAACAACTGGAAGTTAAACAACTCAGTGTTGAGCAATGAATGGGTCAAAAAAGAAAATCAAGGAAGAAATCAAAAGATACCTGGAAACAAATGAAAATGAAGACACCAGAACCTATAGGAAGCATGTAAAGCCATGTTAAAGGGAAAAATTACAGCTCTGCAAGCATTCCTCAGGAAGGAAAAAAGGGTCTATCTAGATAACTTGACTTCACAGCTCAAGATCTTAGAAAAGGATGAACAAAAGGAGCCCAACCCAGGCAGAAGGAAAGAAATAACAAAACTTAGACTAGAAATTAATGACATTGTAACCTAAAAAACAATCCGAAAGATCAATGAAACCAAGAGATGGTTCTTTGAGAAAATAAACAAGATTGATAAACCACTAGCAAGGCTCACAAAGAAAGAGAGAGAGAGAACCCTAATAAACTGAATCAGAAGTGAAAAGAGGGACATAACAACAGAAACTAATTAAATTCAAAAGATCATAAGAGACTACTTCAAAAAGCTGTATGCCATGAAACAAGAGAACCTAGAAGAAATGGATAAATTTCTGGATTCCTATTATCTCCCAAAATTGAACCAAGAGGATCTGGAATACCTGAATAGACCTACTAATATCAAGGAAATTGAAACTGTAATCAAAAGTCTTTCTAAAAACAAAGCCCAAGTCCAGATGGATTCACTAGCAAATTCTTTCAAACATTTGAAGAGGACCTATTGCCAGTTCTTCTCAAGTTTTTCCAGGAAATTGAAGAAACAGGAACTCTCCCAAACAGTTTCAAAGAGGCACATATCTTCCTAATACCAAAAGCAAACAAAGACAACACACACACACACACACAAAAAAAAAAAACTACAGGCTGATATCTCTGATGAACATGGATTCAAAGATCCTTGACAAAATATTAGCAAATAGAATCTAACAACTCATCAAAAAGCTCATACACCACGACCAAGTGGGATTCATCTCAGGGATGCAAGGATGGTTTACCATTCGGAAATCGATCATCATAATCCATAATATTAATAAAAGTAAAGATATAAACCATATAATCATATCAGTAGATGCAGAGAAAGCATTTGGCAAGATCCAGAACCGATTTATGATGAAAACTCTTACCAAAATTGGTATAGAAGGGACTTTCATCAATACAGACAAAGGCATCTACCACAAGCCAATAGCAAGTTTCATCCTCAATGGGGGAAAACTAAGAGCCTTCCCTCTACGATCAGGGATGAGACAAGGATGCCCATTCTCACCATTTCTGTTCAATATAGTACTGGAGGTACTTGCATAAGCAATTAGGCAAGAAAAAGATGTTAAGAGCATTCAGGTAGGAGAGGAAGAAATCAAGCTCTCACTATTCGCAGATGATGATACTATATTTACAGAACCCTAAAACCTCTACCACGAAACTCCTAGAAACAATAGACTTATAAAGCAAAGTTGCAGGCTATAAAATCAGTACCCAAAATTCCATTGCCTTCTTATTCGCAAATAATAAGAGGGAAGAAAGCAACATGAAGAAAATCAAGTACCTCAGAATCAGCTTAACAAAGGAGGTAAAGGACCTGTAAAAAAAAAACCAAAACTATAAAATGCTACTTCAAGAAATAAAAGAGGATACGAGGAAATGGAAACATATCCCCTGGTCATGGATTGGGAGAATTAACACTGTCAAAATGGCAATACTCCCCAAAGCATTATACAAATTCAATGCAATCCTTATAAGGATAACCATGCCATTCTTCAAAGAAATGGAGCAGACACTCCTGAAATGCATATGGAACAATAAGTACCCACGAATAGCCAAAGCAATTCTTGGGGAAAAGAAGATGGGAGGCATCACTTTCCCCAACCTCAAACTCTACTATATAGTGGTAATAATTAAAACAGCATGGTACTGGAACAAAAGCAGAGCTGCAGACCAATGTAACAGGGTTGAATATCCTGACACACACCCTCAAACATATGATCATCTAATCTTTGATAAGGGAACAAGAAATGTGAAGTGAAGTAAAGAAAAACTCTTTAACAAATGGCGCTGGTAAAACTGGACAGCTACATGCAAAAAATGGGCTCAGACCTCTACCTAAAACCATACACAAAAGTCAGATCAAAATGGATTAAAGACCTCAACATCAGAACATAATCTATCAGATACATTAAAGACAAGGTCGGCAAACCCTCCACGACATTGAAGCTAAAAATATCTTTAAAGATGACACACCATTGGCTAAGCAAGTGGAAACAGAGATAAACAAATGGGACTAACTTAAACTGCGAAGCTTCTGCATTTCAAAAGATATAGTGACCAGAATACAAAGACAGTCACAGAATAACAAAGGATGTTCACCCAATTTCCATCTGATAAGGGGTTGATTTCAAGGATATACAAGGCACTGGTTGAACTCTACAAGAAGAAAACATCCAACTCCATCAGAAATTGGGGGATGGAAATGAACAGTAATTTGCTGAAAGAAGAAATGCAAATGGCTAAAAGACACATGAGAAAATGCTCTACATCACTAATCATCAGGGAGATGTAGATTAAAACAACAATTAACTATCACTTCACACCACAAAGACTGGTCCACATCCAAAAGAACAAAAGCAACTGGTGTTTGCACAGATGTGGGGAGAAAGGAATTCTCCTTTACTGCTGGTTGGAATGCCAACTGGTTTAGCCCTTTTGGAAAACAGTATGGAAGATTCTCAAAGAATTGGAAATTGAGCTCCCATTTGACCCAGCAATACCACTCCTGGGAATATATCCCGGAGAGGCAAAATGGTATAATAGAAATGACATCTGCATTTCTATGTTCATTGCAGCAATATTTACAATAACCAAAATCTGGAAAAAAAACTGGAGTGTCCAAAAAAAGATGACTGGTTAAAGAAACTTTTGTACATCTACTCAATGGGATACCATGCGGCTGTTAGAAAAGATGAAGTAATGAAATTTTCTTTTAAATAGATCAACATGGAATGTATCATGCTAAGTGAAATGAGTCGGATAGAGAGAGACAGGCATATAAAGATTGAAATCATCTGTGGAATATAAAATAACAGAATGGGAGACTAACACCCAAGAGTAGTAGAGATTAGGACCCAGAGGTCTGCCCCACAGTTTGAAAACTGGCCTCACATGCTGTGGGAAAAGGCAGCTGAGATAGAGTAAGGAACACCAAGTAGAGGATATTGGGAGGAATCCTTCAGATTGAAAGATGCATGCCAAAAGTAGACTATAGACCAAACATGATCACGATCACAATCACGAAATCCCGTTAATCACCAATTTCTTAGGTGCACTCAGTAACATCTCATTTTGTCCTTTCCCTGAGATCTTAGAAGTCTATCTCGACTCGGCCCTCCCAACGATTTCACTGGGGGCTCTTTCAGGGTCAGGGGAATGAGATCCAGCTTGTTACTGGATGCAGCATATGAATACACCATGGGATGCTTGCAAGACTGTCCCATGTGGGCAGGAATCTCTCAGAAGATTGCCAGTTTCTCCCAGAGGGAGAAGAAGGCTAAAGATATCCCTTCTGAGAGCTTGCTTTTAAATCTCTCTCTGGATGTTAACTGTTGATGGGATTACACACACCTGGGTTCCTCTGCCGGTACCTTCTTACATGAGGCCTGTCTGAACATGTGGAAAGGGGCCTCGAGCATGGCTGTAACTAGGTTCCAGTGGTCTTCGGCTGCCGGGAGCTCTGCTCAGGATGGGGAGGGAAGCTGGAGCCCATTCCCTCTGAGGGGCCCTGGGGAAGACAGCCAGGTCTGTGGGCAAGAGACTCTCTGACCAAACATGATAGCCACTCAATACCTCTAGTGCAAACTACAACATAGGGAGAACGAAAGGGAATGCCCTGCCACAGATATAGGGTGGGGTGGTGGGAGATGGGGTGTGGGTCGTGGGAGGGATACTGGGAATGTTAGAGGAGGAGAATGGGCACTGGAGGAAGGATGGGTAAATGATCACTGTATGACTGAAATGCAAACACGAAAGTTCCTAAATTTGTAACTGTACCTCATGGTGATTCACTAATCACTGTCACTGTATCACTGTCATCCCATCGCTCATCTATTTGCTCGAGCGGGCACCAGTAATGTCTCCATTGTGAGACTTGTCGTTACTATTTTTTGCATATCAAATACGCCATAGGTAGCTTGCCAGGCTCTACCATGTGTGGGGGGTACTCTTGGTAGTTTTCTGGGCTCTC
Organism: Sorex araneus; assembly: GCF_027595985.1. Taxonomy (NCBI): domain Eukaryota; kingdom Metazoa; phylum Chordata; class Mammalia; order Eulipotyphla; family Soricidae; genus Sorex; species Sorex araneus. The sequence goes on from NC_073302.1 coordinate 216,861,668, forward strand.
TGAGAGGGACGAAGGAATTGAACCCGGGTTGGCCATGTGCAAGGCAAATGTCCTACCCACTATGCTATCACTCCAGCCCGATTCACTAATAAAAAACTTAAAAATAAATGAATAAATAAATAAATAAATAAAAACTATAAGAGGAATACCAAAAGATAGCTCAGTTATGTAAAAATGCTCATGGTAGTTGTGATAATATGAGCTCAATTACCAATGAAACCAATGAACATAGGCAATCCTCACTCCTTCACAGTTTAGGGATCCCTGAAAAAAACGAGGGGATGAAGAAAATCCTGACACAATAAACACATTCGCAGACATTTAAAAAAAATGTTATTTTATTACGAGGCGGTCTCCATATCAATAAAACACTAAAGTTAGTTATTTGGAGAGAAGATAAATGAATCAACAACCTTTTCCCAAAAAAGTCCTAAAAAGCCCCATTAATGTTGATAAATGAATAAATGCAAATATACATATATTATTTAGTTGTTTTTAAAATATGGCTACCAACTTATAAAGAATTTATATTTCTATAGTGTGAAAACTTCAATATATAAAGAAGTAATTTGTTAACAGCAATAAAACACTCTACAAAGGAAACAAATACTTATTTTTAAGACTCTAACACCTTGTATAAAGTAGTATATTATTTAAAGTAGACTGTAAGCAATTAATATTCCAAAAGTTAAAACAGCCTCTAAAGTAACAATACCAAATTTATTGCTAATACGCCAACAGAGGAGAATGGAATAATTAACATAGTCAATGAGTTCAAAATGTAAATTAAAAGGTACAAAACGGAAAGAAAAAGTCCAATAAAAAAGAGTAAGCTGGTAATTTTACAAACATACATAATGATAATTACACACACAATATGATAGTATAATCCACAACAAGAGATTTTGGTACTCTAAATAAAAGAAAGATATTGTCAAAGTGGATAAATAAGGAAGATCATAAACATAATATGAACTATAAGAAATCCAATTTAAGAGTAGATGTTGGATTATAGTTTCAAGCATTTTAGGTTTAACTTTGGTTTGTCCTTTCCTCCAGCTCAGGGAGCTTAAGTTTATTGAGTTACTCTCACCACAGTGCTCCCAAGACACATCAAATTCTATCAGGTACTTCCAATGGCATGGAAAATCTCTGTGCTTGTCTTTTACTTCACCTTTATACTCTTCTTCCCCTAGATGTTAATCACTTATATCCTCAAATCAGACCCTGTAACTTGTAACATCAAATTCTTCTGAGGGCTCTGGATTTTGTATATGTAAGTGATAAATTGCTTTTCACTTTTTTTTACATCTTTGTATAGTATAGTTTATTTTACAGTAATGTCCTTTCTATATAGACACAGGTAGCAAGTTAAAACTATGTTTCTGTAACATGGGACATTCTTATTAACTCTGAGTAATATTTATTTCTGGGAAGCCAAAATAATTACTTAACTTAAGCCTCAGTTGTCCTTCATTCCTAACACCCCAAAAGGGGGGCTCCCAGCAATGGACAAGTGTGGACCCCGGGCAAGCTGTCATCCTACCATGGTGTCAAAAGGGGACAGGGTAAGCGCTGTAAGAAGTATGAGTTAAGAGCACAGTCATGGAACAAACTCAGCCATGAACCAAAAAGAAGTGACTGAAGAATGACCATGGGGTTAGGAAAGACTAACCTGGACTGTAGTCTGGGGTATATAGTGAGATATCCCCAGAAAGAGCCACTCTTTAAGCTTATTATATCTCTTACTATATCCACGGACTGGAGCACAGCAGGTAGGGCATTTGCCTTGCACGTGTCCGACCCAGGTTCAATTTCTCCATTCATCTTGGAGAGCCTGGCAAGCTACCAAGAGTATCCTGCCCGCACGACAGATGCTAGCAAGCTACCCGTGGCGTATTTGATATGCCAAAAGCAGTAAAAACAAGTCTCACAATGGAGATGTTACTGGTGTCTGCTCGAGCAAATTGATGAACAATGGGACTACAGTGCTATAGTGCTACTGCGTCCATACAAAATGACTAGAAATATTATTAAAAACTAATTTTAAGATGACTTTTTAAATGATTACTAGCTAATAGAAAGGACTGCACCTTTAGATAGAATTCCACCCTTAGGATTTAGAATGCAAAACACCAAGATGAGGTTCTGTCCTTGAGTGAATCTACTAGAAGCCCTTCCCCTTAAAGAAGGCTTTACATCTATTCACTTTTTATGATAATGTTCAACCACACCTTAGTTGCTACCCTCAACCCGTCATGGTTTTTCTAGAACTAATGATATAAAACTTGAATAAATGACCAATGCTTACCAAGCTTACCAAGCAACCTGTGGGCCCCATTCCTTTGTTCATTCATTGCAGCCAGTTCTGTAGAGGACAATGATTCAGTCCTGAACTCACCAGGGATAACCTCGGGTCAGCTGGTGACATCCAGGAACAGCTACAAGGAGAGAAAAAGTATATTCAGTACGTGAAGAAAAGTATTAAGTAGAGGTAAAATGGAATGCCTATGTTAAAAGTAGACAGATTAGATTTCAGAACAAAACATATTGCTTGTAATAAAGTCATTTAAAAAATTGACAAAATTAATATGCTATTCTTGAAGTTAAAGTTTTAGAAAACCTGTGCCATTAAGAACATTTTCTAAATTAACATCTGTAGGGCTTGACCTTACCAATGTCATTGTGTGGTACCTCTCCTGCACCTAGGTAGGCCACATTCTTTTTACCTACATTGATTACTGTTTGCTTCCTTTTTTAGGCCACACCCAGTGGCAGAGGTTACTCCTGTCTTTGCACCCAGAAATTACTCTTAGAGGTGCTTGGGGTTCATGTGGGATGCCAGGGATCAAACCAGGTAGGTTGCATACAAGGTAAAGGCCCTTCCTACAAAACTAACTCTCCAGCCCAAAAAAGAATGGTTAATCCCACCCCACCACCCCCCACACACACACCATTGACTGACTTCTCTTTATTCATTTCTTTTTAATATCACTTGTATCACTTGTCCTGTTGATCTTCAATTTGCTCAAGCGGGTGCCAGTAACATCTCCATTTGTCCCTGTCACGTGTTAGTTTAGCCCAATGATATCTGCTTGCTCCAGGCACAGGAAGAGCCTCAAATCATTCATTCAGGGATTTGACGAAGAAATCTGACCATCTGGTTGGTGGGCAGCCACGAGGTCTTCTGACGTCCCGTGGAATCCAGTCAGTAACAGCTCTAGTCCAGCGGTCGTCTCTGAATCACATTACACGACCGGCCCATCTGATTTTTGATGCCTTGGCAAACGAGACAGCGTCCCTGATTCTTGACCATTGAAGGAGATCAGAACTCCGGATTCCTTCTCTCACTTGAGTGAGATGTGATACTCCTAGCATAGCTCTTTCTGATTCCTAGTCAAAAAATATAATTTAATAAATTATATTATAATATAAAAATTAATAAATATAAATATTTATTATCGCTGTCACTGTCATCCCATTGCTCATCAATTTGTTCGAGCGGGCACCAATAATGTCTCTCATTGAGAGACTTATTGTTACTATTTTTGGCATATCCAATACGCACGGGTAGCTTGCCAGGCTCTGCCGTGCGGGCTTGATGCTCTCGGTAGCTTGCCGGGCTCTCCGAGCGGGGCGGAGGAATTGAACATGGGTTGGCCACGTGAAAGGCGAAAGACCAACCGCTGTGCTATTGCTCCAGCCAAAATATTTATTATAATAAATATTAATAAAATATAATAAATTGATATTTTTATATATTTATTTTAATGAACCACCATGACAGTTACAGACTTACAAACTTTTGTGATTTTGTTTCAGTCATACAATAATTGAGTACCCATCCCTCCTCCAGTGCCTATTCTCTACCACCAATGTTCCCAGTATCCTTCTCCCTTCTCTCTCTCTCTCTTTCTCTCTCTCTCTCTCTCTCTCTCTCCTCTCTCTGTCTCCCTCTTTCATTTCATTTTGGGTGTTATGGTTTGCAATACAAGTAAGTAGCTATCATATTTGATCTATAATCTACTTTCAGCATGCATCTCCCATTCTGAGCGAGCCCTCCAAGCATTATTCACTTTGTGGTCCCTGCTCTATCCCAGCTGCCTTTTCCTTGAGCATGTTAGGCCAGCATCCAAGCCATGGAGCGATCCTCCTGGCCCTTATCCCTATTATCCTTGGGTGATAGTGTCCCATTCTTAGATTCCACAAGGAATCGTTAATTTTTTTTATTGACTCTAGACTCCTATTGCATCAAATTGTGGTGCCTGGTGTGCAATCTTCTTTCAACACAGTGTTCCTGGAATCTGGAGTTCATAATATCAGAGACCCAGCAAATTTCAGTGAATCAAATCAATGAAAATGAGTTTATCAGTCTGCTGATGTGAAAGTTTAATGAGAAACACCTGTGCCTCCTACTCCATGGAGTTCATTAGGTCTGGAGTTGATAGCACAGAGGGGAGGGTTCTTATCTTGATCATAGTTGAGCAGGGTTTGATTCCCAGTATTTCATATGGCTATTAGAGTACTTCTAGGAGTGATTCCTGAGCACAGAGCCAGGAGTAACTTCTGAGCACTGCTGGTGTGGCTCAAAACACCAAAAATAAACAAGTAAATAAAAATACTAAAAAACTAAAAAACTAAAAGATCAATTAATGGAGAGAGATCAATTAAGAGAGAAAGAGAGAGAAAGAGAGAGAATAAAGAGAGTCCCTGCCTTAGAGGCAGGCTTGAGGGATTGAGGGATGAAGGAAGGGAAACTGGGGACATTGATGGTGAGAAATGTACACTGGTGAAGGGATGGGTATTTGAACATTGTATAACTGAAACCCAATTTTGAACAACTTTGTAACTTTGAATCTCATTGTGATTCCATTTTTAAGAGTCACTTAATATTGCATTTATGGATATGACTTCTCTTTTACCATAATCTCTTTTACTCTTCTGGTTTGATGTCTCCCAAAGTAACCTGTTCTTTATGAAAAACTCTTGATTGTCAGAATTGGCTTTCAGTATAACTAGTGAAGAACATTGTTTTGCTAGTAACAGAACTAGAAAGCAAATTCATCAAGTTGAAACTTCCTAGTTAAGGAAGAAAAAATAAGTATAAAAAATAAACAAACTAAAAACTCAAATTGTTCTATATATTACACTTCAAGATAAAAAACTGAATATTTTTTTCCAGAAATTTAATAAGAAGTCAAAACGTTCACTATCACCATATCTAACTATTGTACTAGAGTCTGGGAAAGAACACAAAGCCAGAAAAATATAGCAAAAGGAAAGACACTGATTTTCTAACAAATGGTAAAACATTTATATCATACGAAATAATCACTGTATCACTGTCATCTGTTATTCATCGATTTGTTCGAGTGGGTGCCAGTAACATCTCCATCTGTCCCTGTTGCTTGCTAGTGTAGCCCGATGGGATATTGCGGGTTCTTTCATTTCCTCATTTAGGGAAATGAGGACCGTTGTTGTTACTGTTTTTGGCATATCAAGTATACCACGGCTACCTTGCCAGGTTCTGCCTTGTGGGTGGGATACCCTCGTTAGTTTGTGGGCTCTTCGAGAGGGAAGGAGGTTTTTGGGGTGGCCTCTAATCACCTTTTCAGGTGTTCCCAGTCTACCAAATGTAAGCTTTTGGTCGATTGGCATGTTGTAACGATCTGCACACTGACAAACATGCACCTGCCTGCATCTCTGGGCAGCACCTGGGATATCTGCAGCTTCAGGTTTATCTCCATGAGGTTGATGGAGTGCGCCCGGATGTTGCATGAACATTTGTGCAATCGGAGGCGCTGAGATAGGAACGCGGAAGAAATGCCTTGATTGGAGGACTAAGGCTCGCTCTGGCTCTTAGCAAAGGCAGAGGGCCTCGTGGGCCTCCTTGTATTGATCACGGTACCCCTAAAGGGCGCAATACAGTGACATCACCAAAGGCATCAAAAGATGTTACAGGAAGAACATTGAGGCAACATTATTTCCTTGTATCCACAGGCCAGTAATCTAGGCCTCCACATAGAAAATGCAAAACCAAAACTGAAACCTTCCTTGGCTAAAAGCACTTGGATTTACATCCCAAAGACAAAGCTGGGCCCTGCACCTGAAATCTACAATTTACAATTTCAAAGGTCAGGCCTGGCTAACACCATCTGCATGTCAAAGACCAGCCAGGCTTCTGTGAGAGAAGGAAAAACCGATCTTTTCAGTATGCTGAAATTATTTTTCTGAAGGCAGCTTGAAGGGGGAAAATGTTCAGCTTCATCCAAACCAGTCAGGACACACGAGAAGTCTCGCCCATTTTCATGGGTCCCTATGTTCCTGTCCATAGTACGGTACAGTATACATGGGCTTGCCCTGGTAGCTCAGTCCAGCCCCAACACCCGGAGGTTGTTGACCAGCTGGCAGAGCAGGACGCTGTTGCGGAGGGTCTGTGCCAGGTCAAACACCTGTGCCGAGTCCCAGGTCACCCAGTGGTTGGCTGACAGCACTCACAGTGGATGAGCCACTTCATGCACTGCCGCCACCACTCTATGTCCGACAAAATAATAAAATTTATAACCCAAACCAACTGTAAAGTTAAGTCAAAATAAGATAAAGAGGACTGGAGGAATAAAACAGAAGATAGAATGTTTGCCTTGCTAACATGTGTCCAATTCCCTACACCCTAAGTAGTCCCCAAGTCCCCCAGGAATGATTCCTTAGCACTGAGCCAGGAGAAAGCCCTGAGCATCACTGAGTGTCACTCCAAACCAAACAAAAATGGAACAAAGATTCCAAAAATAAATCCAATATAATAAAGCTCTGGATAAAAATATATGGATTATAACATTATTTATATATCTGCCAAGGGGGCAGGCTGGGAAATGATGGAGACCTTGGGGACAGTAATAGTGGGATTGCAGAAGCAACAGTGTATTTTTTTTAATTCTTCAAATTTTATTTAATCACCGTGAGATAGTTACAAGCTTTCATGTTTGGGTTACAATCTCACAATAATCAAACACCCATCCCTCCACCAGTGCACATTCCCCACCACCAATATCCCGGGTATACACCCCCTTTCTCACCCTCCCCCTGCCTTCATGGCAGACAATATTCCCCATACTCTCTCTCTACTTTTGGGCATTAGAGCTTGCAACACAGACACTGAGAGGTCATCATGTTTGGTCCATTATCTACTTGCGGCATGCATCTCCCATCTTAACTGGTTCCTCCAGCCATCATTTTCTTAGTGATCCCATCTCTATTCCATCTGCCTTCTCCCCTCCGCTCATGATGCAGTCTTCCAGCTATGGGGCAATCGCCCTGGCCCTTGTATCTACTGTCCTTGGGTGTCAGCCTCATGTGATGTTATTTTATACTCCACAAATGAGTGCAGTCCCTGTATGTCTGTCCCTCTCTTTCTGACTTATTTCAACAGTGTATTCTTGAAACTATCCTACTATTATCAGCTTTGTAAATCATGGTGTCTTAATTTTTTTTAATTAAGAAAAGAAATATATGCAATAAAATGTGTTTTATTGATTATGCAAATATTTTTATTCTAGATATGATATAAATAGTTAAATTAATGTTAATGATTTTTATCTTAAAAATTCAGTTTTTAGTTCATGAAAATGAACCAAAAACTGAGCAAAAAATTTTCAAATACATTTTAAAGGTATTTATAACAGGAAAATAAATCAATTTCTAATTTTAAAAAAGAGAAAACAATCCAACAATGAATGTTCAGAATATTTAAACACCCTAATGAAAGAAATATAAAAATATAAGCATATGAAAATGTTCAATAAAATTAATGATCATGAAAGTGTAAGTTATAACTAAAATGATTTGTCAATGTGAACCTACTAAAATATCTCTTAAATTCTGGTCAGAAAATAAAATAGCACAATTGGTGTAAAGTTGAGTGGTGTGCCTAAGAACATAAAAACTCCTTACCCTTTCTTTACACTCTGCCCTGAGAATCTTTTTCGTTGTTGATTATATTCTTTGTAATTAATATATCTACTAAGTAAATGGGATTTCAGATTGTGTAAATCACCTTATGAAATTAATCAAATATGACCAGGGATCTTATGAAACTCAGTTCTAGACAGCTGGGCAGAGGGAGAAGTCTGAGGAGAGTGTTGTGTGTCCCTCTAATCTGTAGCCAGTTGATCTGAAGTCCAAATTGCTGCCTGGAATCGTGTCCAATCTCTAAGATGAAGAATCATTTTTGGAAACTTAGCTCTTAACCTATGAAATCTGATGCATTAACTGCGTAGAGAGTGTGCAAATTAAGTTAATTTCTCTGATACCCTGTTAGTGTCCAGGAATTAGCTGTTGGTACATGGAAGCTTTACACATAACTCACATTGAAACGAGTAATAGAAATGCCTAGTGATAGTGTTAAGTGACTTATGACTGATCTATTTTTAATTTTTATGAGATTTTAAAATTATAATTCTAAGTGATTTATGGAATTTTTAAATAAATTTAAAGGCATCAATATATTGTCACTTTTACTTGCTTTTTAATGTATGTTTTCATATTTTCAAGAACAAAAACTATGGTTTTAATTATCTTCTATCATACTCATTTATCCATATTAGCATGAATAGAATTTTTACACTAAATACAAATCGTATTGATATGCTATATTTTATTGGTATCCCTCTAGGTAAATTTTCTAAAATTTCCCTTCTTGAATATTCTATATATATATAAAATGTGAATATTTGACATGGCAAAGTTTTTTTGTACCAGTGATTAAATTCAGAACCTCATATACTTATTGTATGAGACAGTACATTAAGCTATAACCCCAACCCTAAAGCAAAATTATTATAACTGTGTGACTACATATTAGCATTGCACTTAGTTCTAAGTGCCTGGTGTTTTTGTCCCTTGTTTATAAATCTTATACCTATGATCACTACATATTTATGTTGAGTTCACTTGAAAAAAACTATCATTACATCCATATTCACAGAAATGTCATGTGGGATATAAAAAAAATGAAAAAAAACACAACAAATGATTCTATTTCAGTAATAGTATCTGATAATAACAAGAGGGGAAGGACTTGAAGGGGTGAATGTAATAAGTAGTAGCAATTAATTAGATGATGATGAATGGAAACCAAACTTTTAATGCTTCATATGATGTATAGCAATTGTCAGTATGTAATGCTATGCTCCTAATTATATACATTGTTTAGACAATTTATACTTCTAAAAGGGGGAAAAACCTCTTTAAATCATACTAAGTGTATTTTAATTAATCTTCATAATCTCTAAATAAGAGAATCCAGGGGAGCTTCATAGTAGGAGAGTTTGTTTAAAGACTAGGGAAATGTCATGTCAGAAGCAGTTATCAAAGTCTACCCATATTTCAGGATGCATCTTTCCATTCAAGTCTATTGTATTCTTAACAGTAAATCAATAATAGAAAGTAAAACAGGTCCCCTAAGAAAGAGTCTGACATGACACTAATAGAAAAGAAAATCCTGGTCCAAGACACTGTTCATAGATTTCACATACATCTGTGCCTGCATTTTCACTAAGTATTCCAGTTTTTCCTCATTTCCCAAAATATGTCAGTTAACTGGGCATCTAAATTGTCCCAGACACAATGTCTCTGAGTGCATGAATGAATATAGTGCTGGAAGTGGGCCTAGGCTGAGGGTGGTCTTTGGTTCAAACCATGAGCTGCTAAGTTATTGTCCAGTTAGCTAAAACATTGGACTGGTATAAAAGTTTGGAAAATGCATGGTTAAAATGTAAATGTTTATTATTGCGTATTATTGAAGGGACCCACCTTACTGATGGCAGATCAAATCCTCATCGGGCCGACCTCCACTACCCAACTGCTGCCATGCCCCAGGCCTCTTTTCTGGACGCTCTGACTGAGCCTCACCCATGAGTGAAGTCCCACAGAACCAGGTAATACAGAACTTTGTGACCTTGGACTCCAGGCTCAATGGGACCCAGAAACAGAGGTCCTTTGCCTGCTTCCACTAATCTCCAGCAACCCAGGGGTCACAGCCGTAAGACCCACCCTGCCAGCGCCAATTAAATTCCTCATCAGCCAACATCCACTACCCAACTGCTGCCATGCTCCAGGCCGCTTTTCAAGACCACAAGGCCAAAAAGTGGCCATGTGACACATAAACACTTCCTACCCATTTTCCATCATTACCACACCATATTTGATGGGTTTAAATATGGTGTGAACAATAAGAACACCTACAATGGGGATTGGCAGCTGCCCTAAAAGCCTCCATCCCTCTTGGAGAGCCTGGCAAGCTATTGAGAGTATCCTGCCCACACAGTAGAGCCTGGCAAGCTACCCGAGGTGTATTCAATATGCCAAAACCAGTAACAACAATGGGTCTCATTCCCCTGACCCTGGAAGAGCCCCCAATATGGCAGCATTAAGAGCAGAACTAGGCTGCCAAAACTAAGAAGAACAAAAATGACTGTTTGCACTTTTTTTAAAATTTTATTTATTTTTAAAATTTTTTAAAATTTGTGAATCACCATGGGGGTACCATTACAGACTTGCAAACTTTTTTGCTTGTGTTTCAGTCATACAATGATCCAATACCCATTCCTCCATCAGTTCCCGTTTTCCACTACCACCCCTACCCCATTACCCTTCCCCCACCCCGCCTCTGTGGCAGGGCATTCCCTTTTGTTATCTCTCTCCTTTTGGGTGTTGTGGTTTGCAGTAGAGGTATTAAGTGGCCATCATGTGTGGTCTCTAGTCTACTTTCAGTCCACCTCTCCAATCCCGAGCAGGCCCTCTTAGCACCCTTTACTTGGTGGTTCCTTCTCTATCTGAGCTGCCTTTTCCCCCAGCATGTGAGGCCGGCTTCTAAGCTGTGGAGTATTCCTCCTGGTACTCATCTCTGCTGTTCTTGGGAGTTAGTCTTCCATTCTGTTACTTTATATTTCACAGATTAGTGCAATCTTTCTATGTCTGTCTCTCTCTTTCTGACTCATTTCACTTAACATGATACTTTCCATGCTGCCCCATCTATATGAAAATTTCATGACTTCATCTTTTCTAACAGCTGCATAGTATTCCATTGTGTAGATGTACCAAAGTTTCTTTAACTAGTCATCTGTTCTCGGGTACTCAGGTTTTCTCCAGACTGTCTATTGTAAACAGTTCTGCAATGAACATGTAAGTGCAGATGTAATTTCTACTATAATTTTTTGCATCTTCGGGATATATTCCCAGAAGTGGTATTGCTGGATCAAATTCGAGCTTGATTTCTAATTTTTTAGAAGCGTCCATACTATTTTCCAAAGGGACTGAACCATTCGGAATTCCCACAGCAGTCTGTGCGTGGTTGACTTTTATCTTCAGTGCATCGTGGTCTGCAAAGGTAGTTGGTACAATTTCTAACTTCCTAATTCTATTGAGGTATGTTTGCACTCTTAACGCACCTACACTGGTATTGGAAGCATCTGTCGAGGACCTGATGGTGCAAGCACGGAAGATCAAGTATGACATCATTAGGTTGACCAAGACGAGAAGGCATTGAACACATCACACCACTTTCGACACTGGAGAAGAAATGTTCTTAGGAATATATGACAGTAGAGGCATTGGTGATGTCAGTGTCCTTGTCAACATGAACTTAGCCATGAGCATTGATTCATTAGAATGCCTAAGAAACTGAATCAGATGCTTATGTTTCAATAGATGTGGCTCATTGCAGGCAATTTCTATCTCCGTCATTTACGCACCAACATCTAACTACGACTAAGAAGAAATTGAGAAGTTCTACATGGAGTTAAAGAAGTTCTGTAAAGAAGACCACAACTTACACAAGGTCACTGTCAGTGATTTTAATGCCAAGATAGGACTGAGAAGGTTGCCCAAAGAACTGCACATCTGGATTCATGGCCTAGAATGGAAAGAACAGGGTGAGAGACTGTCTGAGTTCATCATATTGACCAAGACCATCCATGGTAACTCACAGTTCAAGAAGGCTGAATCTAAACACTGGATATGAGAGTCTCCCGGTGGACCCTTCCACAATGAAATCGGCCACATCATATTCAATCGGCTGTTTTGCCTGATGGATGTCGCTCTTGTCCCAAAATTCCAAACAGGATCAGACCACTGTCTCCTTCACGTGAAATTCTACTTCCCAGAGCAGGGAGAAAGGGAGCAAATTTTAAGAAGAGAACTTCCAGAATGACCACCAACTGGGAGCTCTTTGGCACTACTGCAGCAATATGGGAAAATGCCATCATTGACAACATCGAAGAGGAATACAATTGACTGGTTCAGCACCTCCATGATTGTGCGAGGAATGCAGAGAAAGAGAAAAAGCCACAAAAATTCGCCTGTCTTTGGAAATTCTCAAGCTCGTGGTCTGGCATGAGCCTCAGGCAATCACAAGCTAACGTCCAAACTCGAAAAGCTGTGCAGAGAAGCGATAAAGGAAGACCTCAAAGAGAGAAGACTAGCAGTGTTGGTCATGCAGCAAAAGCCTGGAAAAGTATCTGCAACATCCGCCTGTCCTTCACCAACTATAAGACCAAGATGACTGCCCTCCGACATCCTGACGGATCTATCACATCTTCCAGAAAGGCAATGGAAAAGGTTATTCACAACTTCTACTTGGATCTCTTTGATAGCCACATTCACCTGCCCACATACCAAATTTCACAGGATGGATATGTCGTTCCTAGTGTTCTCCCTTTGGAAATCTGACACTCCATTTCATCGGTAAAGAAGCATCCAGTCCAGACAACGTCAGACCCTAACACCTGAAGAATCTGCTACCAGTACTCTTCAGTACACTGGCTCGGCTCTTCACACGCTACCTGTCTGAAAGCAAGGTTCCGTCCAATGGAAAACCAGCAGGACTGTCCTGTTGTACAAGAAGGGAGACAGCCACAACATCAGCAACTATTCCCTGATCTGCCTCTTGTCCATCTTCTATAAGTCATTCACTCGAGTCATCCTGAATGAGATTTGGCAGAACACTAGACGAAGGACAACCATGTGAGCAAGCTGGGTTCTGAAAAGGATTCAGCATGATTGACCATATCCACACAGTAACCAAGCTCATTGAAGTTTCGAGAGAGTTCAAGATGCTGCTCTGCCTAATGTTCATTGATGTAAAGAGGGCCTTTGATTCTGTTTAAACTTAGCTGTCATAGAAACCCTAGCTAAACAGGGCGTTCAAACTCAGTATATCAAAATCCTCCATGAGCTGTATTGTGGATTCACCAGTATCTCACCATTCTACAAAGAAATGATCATTGATGTAAAGAGAGCGGTTCAGTAGGGCGACACTATTTCACCGAAACTCTTCAGTGCCACCCTCGAGAACATCATGCAATGACTGGAATGAGAAGGAATAGGAGTAAAGATAAACAGTCGGCAACTACACCACCTCCGCTTTGCTGATGACAGTGCTGAAGCCAGATTAATCTTTCATAACCCTTGCAGGGTCCGAATCTAGTTATTACTTTTTGGATCATGACAGAATTTGTCCATGACCAAGATCGTAAACATTATGGCAATTTGGCCAGGCCATTTCAATGCGAGGGTAGCACATAGCTCACCACTTGCCCTGGGTCAATCCAGTCCCTTGTCAGGACTTTGTTTTGGGGGTGCTAGGAAGTAAGGACAGCTGAGGCTTAAGTTGAGAGAACAGATATCCAGGAGGTAAATATCATTGAGAGCCAATTAACTCTCATTACAAAAGCATAGCATTAACCTTCTTCTTTTGTCCATACAAAAAGGACAGTGTTCTAAATTAACTATGCAAAGGACTTAAGAAGAAGAGAAAAACAATATTTACAAGTCGACAGAGAATAAAGAATGAAGTTATAAATAAACACAAAGGAATGTGAGAACTGTGGTGGGAGCAACCCTATAAACTTAAGATCCCTGCAGCAAGGAGAAAGGACAAAACAATGTTATCCTATACTGTAGGAGTTCAGCTCCTGCTCCTGGTTAAATAAACTTTATACTGAAAAGGAAGTTGATTTAACATACTTTACTACTTATTTCTAGAAGACTTCATTGAAGATTTTAGGAAACTAAAATGTATCCCTGGATTCTTTAGGGTGTTCTGTCAAGTTTTTAATCTCAGGGGGTGTTGGGAGAATCTTTAATGTGTTACTAGTTAGTCAGAAGTATAGCAGGTCCAGACTTGATATTATTGTTTGAATTTTGGAGCAGAGTTTTGGTACTAAATGGTTGACTTATGGGGTCTGTGCTAAATCAGGGGAGCTAGTGTCAGAAGTGAGATATTAGACTACCCCCCCAAAAAAAACAAATAAAAACAGCAACAATAAATAGTCTTTCCTTTTTAATCCCTCACAGGATGAAACATTTTCCTATACATAGTTCTTCAATTTCACTTACCTTTTATACTTTTAATCATACTTTTAATATACATTTAATGCTGGTTGACCTATGATTTATTCAAACCTCTGGCATTTCGTTATCCAAAGCTCTATTATATGCTTGACAAATTCGTAAGTGGAGAAGGAGAAAAATGCCTTAAAGAAATAGTTGGAATAACTGAAAATATTATAGTCTTCTACATCTACACCACTAAATAAGAATTAGAAAGAAATAATAGAGAAATTGTCATATGTTTTTTCAAATAAATGAAACTATGTAGTAGTTTTATTGGTGCCGCAAAGAGCTTTTGAGATTTAGTAGAAAGTTATGGTTTAATCTTTTATTGACTTTCTCAGCATAAACTCACCAATATACTTCTTAAAAGGCTCAATGCCTTTTACTTCAATTACTCTGAGCACTAATTTTTATATACAGAAACTATGTTGGTAACATTAATTCTTACTGGTAACATTTATGCTATTCAAACCATGTTAGCTTTAATATATAAATCTACAATCTGTCACTCTACATAAAACTTCAAAGGGTTGCATTTCTGTGATTTAAAAATCTTAGTCTTACATCCTATATATACACTATTGACAGAGGTCATCACCTTTCTGCAACCCTCGGCATCTATAAATTATAGTAAGCACAGGTTGTATAATGAGTTATTCTGAAAATGAGAATGTTGAATGGGAAACAGAAAAGATTTCAGTGAGAAAATCAGGTTGAACATTTATATTAGAAGTATCAATAAAAACTTTCTTGAAGTTAAAAATGTGCTTAGCTGTGTTTTTTTCTTGAAAGCTCATTTTCACTTTCTTATAATAATTTATAGAAAAATGTTGAAATGCAATTTTCTAGTGGGAATTCAACTTTCAGTGCATTATCATTTCTTTTGTTTAAGTTTTATTATGAACTCAAGTCATCAAGTAAAACTGAATTTTGCGGGGGCTGGAGAGATAGCACAGCAGGTAGAGCATTTGCCTTGCATGTGGCCGACCCGGGTTTGACTTTCAGCATCCCATATGGTTCCCTGAGCACCCACAGGGGTAATTCCTGAGTGCAGAGCCAGGAGTGACCCCTGTGCATTGCCGGGTGTGACCCAAAAAGCAAAAAAAAAAAAAAAAAAAACAACCTGAATTTTGCAGTTTCATTTGATTTATCATAGTTGTGTTATTTTGTTTTCTGAGCTACACTCAGCTGTGCTCAGGGCTCATTCTGCCTCTGTACTCAGGGATCACACCTAGTAGACTCACGGGGCCTTAAGGATGCAGATAATCAGGATGAACCGAGAGCCGCGGCACAAGAAGCAGAGCCTCCGCGCCTATTGACTGTGATCCTGAGGTCTCCTAACCCATTTTGGCACCAGAGCGGATTCTTGCAGCCATCCATTTTGACTGTGAACTGATCTAAAATATTAGAAACCCAAGACTTTGAGGACTCAGTCTTCACTCTTACCAATGAAGAGAAATTATTAGATGAAGCCTATTCAGCAGGCCTGATTGTTGGGGGAAATTTCAATCAATAATAGTGAGTTCTGTATGGAAATATGAAATGTACTCAATATATATAGAGAATAATTGGAATATCATTAGCTACTTAGATGGGGGTGGGGTGGGAGGGGGTGTATTGGGGTTCTTGGTGGTGGAACGGGTGCACTGGTGAAGGGATGGTGGGTTTAATCAGTATTTGACTGTGACTTAACCTGAAGCTTTGTATTTTTTTTGTTTTCACGGTGGTTCAATAAAATATTTATTTAAGAAAAAAAAAAAAAGGATTCAGATAATCAGACCTGGGTTGACCATGTGCAAGGCAAATTTTATACTGTCTTCAGCTCTGCATCTCAATTTAAATGTTAAGCAAATTTGCAACATTATTGAGGTAAAATTTCTTTATGTTTTTAATACCGATTTCATTACCTGCAAAGTTAAGGTCATACATACTCTATGCAGACTTAAAAGATAGAGGCAAGTGAAAAGTGAACACCAGGCATACTGTCTATGCTCACTATGACCCATTCCAGTGCTTAATTACTTCTCCATATATTTATTTAGATAAATTTCATTTTTCTGAGGTTTCCAGAAAGTTTTAACTTAGCATTATCATTTATATAATTCAACAATTGAATAATTTCAAGAATTTGAGTTTTTACATGGAATCCATTACTACTTTTCTAACTGATTTAGACCCTCTCTTCATTTTTTTTTTGGCTTTTTGGGTCACCCGGGGTAAGGCTCAGGGGTTACTCTTGGCTCTGCACTCAGTAATAACTTCTGGAGGTGCTCAGGAGTCAGGGGACCATATTGGAGGCTGGGGATCGAATCCAGGTTGGGGCTGCGTGCAAGGCAAGACGCCTCGTGCGCAGCTAGGCTCTGGGCCCCGCTGGTAGAGTGGTTGGCTAGAGCGGGTTTATGATCAACAGGCATGGGGGTTAGAACTGGGAGAGGATGGGGGGGACAGGACAGACAACAGCAAAGAAAGAAAGGAAAGCAAAAATAGAACGAGAGAAAGAACGGGAGACAGAGGGGACGGCAGAAGGACAGGAAGGAAGGACAGGACAGGAAGGAAGGAAGGAAAGGAACGGAAGGAAGGAAGGCAGGGCAGGCAGGAAGGGAAGGAAGGAGGAAGGAAGGAGAGAAGGCAACGGGTCCGGCGCACGATGGCAAGGCATGACGGACGGACAGGCAAGGCCTTCCTTCCTTCCTTCCTTCCTTCCGAGACAGGGAGGACGAAGCGAGGCACGGAAAGTCATCCTTCCTTCCTTCCTTCCTTCTTCCTAGGCAAGCCTTCCTTCCTTCTCCTTCCTTCCTTCCTTCCTTCCTTCCTTCCTTCCTTCCTTCCTTCCTTCCCTTCCTTCTCTTCCTTCCTTCCTTTCCTCCCTCCCCCTCTTCCTCCTCCTCCCTCTCTTCCTCCTCCCTCCCTCTCTTCTCCCTCCCTCCTTCTCTTCCTCCCTCCCTCCCTCCCTTCCTCCCTCTCTTCCTCCCTTCCTCCCTCTCTTCCTCCCTTCCTCCCTCTCTTCCTTCCCTCCTCCCTCCATCCCTCCCTCCCTCCCTTCCTCCCTCCCTCCCTCCCTCCCTCCCTCCCTCCCTTCCTTCCTTCCTTCCTTCCTTCCTTCCTTCCTTCCTTCTTCTATTCCTTCCTCCCTTCCTCCCTTCATTTGTTCCTTCCTTTCTCTCTCCCTCCCTCCCTCCCTCCCTCCCCTTCTTCCTTCCTTCCTTCCTTCCTTCCTTCCTTCCTTCCTTCCTTCCTTCCTTCCTTCCTTCCTTCCTTCTTTCCTTCTTCCTCCCTTCTCCCTCTTTCTATTCCTTCCTCCCTTCCTCCCTCCCTTCCTCCTTTCATTCATTCCTCCCTTCCTCTCTCCCTCCCTCCCTCCCTCCCTCCCCCTCCTTCCTTCCTTCCTTCCTTCCTTCCTTCCTTCCTTCCTTCCTTCCTTCCTTCCTTCCTTCCTTCCTTCCTTCTTTCCTTCCTCCCTTCCTCCCTCTTTCTATTCCTTCCTCCCCTTCCTCCTTCCTCCCTTCATTCGTTCCTCCTTCCTCTCTCCCTCCCTCCCTCCCTCCCTCCCTCCCTCCCCTCCTTCCTTCCTTCCTTCCTTCCTTCCTTCCTTCCTTCCTTCCTTCCTTCCTTCCTTCCTTCCTTCCTTCCTTCCTTCCTTCCTTCCTTCCTTCTTTCCTTCCTTCCTTCCTTCCTTTCTTCTTTCCTTCCTTCCCATCTCCCTCCTACCCTCTATCCCTCCCTCTCCCTCTCTTCCTCCTTATCTCCCTCCATTTCTTTTCTTCTTCCCACACCTAGAGCTGATCAAGTGCTATTTCCAGCTCTGTGCTCAGAGGGCCAAACCTGTTCTTTTCAAATTCAAACATGTAGTCAGATGGCTGAGTCACTTTTCCAGCCCATAATTGTGTCTTTACTGATAACTATGAGTTCTATCAATAGTGTCTGACACTTAGTCATTTTTTAATTAGACTTTGCTCAATGAAATAATTGAAAAGTTTAAACTTATTTCCCAGAGTTATTCCATTTAACTCTTTCTATTCCTCCTCACTTTCCCCACAATTTAGCATTTATTATATGTAATTTGGTAGCACTTTCCAAGATTTCAGCTGCATTTGTCATAGCTCTGTTAGCTCTCAAATTTTGAACAGCTAAGAACATTTTGCAGTATTATTTTGTTGAACTCATATGTAAAGTTGAACACAATACAGACTCAAATTATCACTATTGAGCTATGGCAAAGAAAATTAAAGCATGATTTATTTATCCATAGGCTTTCAGAATTCAAAAAAGTTTTTAAAATAGACAAGTTTGACAATAATTAGAGAGAGGGGTAATGATTGTTTTAGCCATCATCCATCAATCCATCCATCCACCCATCTATCCATCGATCCATTCATCCATTAATCCATCCATCCACCTTTCAATCACAAGCAAGCATTTACTAAGAATATGATTTAAATGTCAGCATTAGACTGTAGAAGATGCAGATGAAATGAATAAAATATATGAGAAAAGTTCCTTACTTCAAATTATTCGGGTTTCATCTAACAATGACTTTCACATATATGGGCTGGAGACATAGAATATCAGGGAGGCCATTTGTCTGGCCTATCCAGAACCCAGTATTGGTTCTATCCCCAGTACCACATAGGGCCCCTCAAGCACAGCCAAGAGTGATCCTTAGCACAGAACTAGGAGTAAGCACTAAAAATATCTTGGTGTGCCCCCTGCAAAAAACAAACAAAAATAATGCTTAGAGTTTTAATGATTGAGAAAAACATTCTTATAATTGTGTATGTCATATCAGATTTTACTTTTATTTATGGGTTTCATAATAATGAAATGCTACTGTGTTCCTGGTTGTAGTTATTGGAAGTGATAACAGAACTGTCTAAAAAACTAAGATCAGTTTTAGATCCAAGAGAATTTTAATAGTCATTACTTATTTAGAAGATTTATGAGTGAATAATATAAATAAGTAAATGTGATTTGACATAAATTATTTACTAAATGAATTTTGTCAATAAATAATCATTGCCCATTTGTTTTAGAGATGCCTCATGTGCCAGGTACAATCTGACTCGAGTCCCAAATGTCACTCTGCTGTCAGACTGTGACAGTCACCAGTGTTAGATGTTCCTTCCAAGAACACATTATTTCCAGTAATAAAAGCCCATCTGTATACCTAATTTGTGTATGTGCTCTGCCTAAATTATCAGCTGGCCTTAAAATGATTTATCTCCTGTGACTAAACATTACCAACCCTGCATGACACCATTTCTCTACCTGGTCATTGGAAGAACCCAGCACCTCCCATTTAAAACTTGAACTGTGTTTCAATAACTGACTGACAATTCAGTCTAGATATAGTATTTACCCGCATTTTTCTGAAAAACTATGCTACTAAACTAGGCAGATTTCAATGGTTAAATATTCAATTTGAACTTAATAAAGAATGATTTTACTAGGTATTAATATGGTATATATTATATTCATTCAGTTTTGTTTAAAAGAAAAAGACAAAATGCTATATTAAAATACGCTTGTTGAAATACAATAATTACTTTGTTTTGTTTTTCTTTTTTAAATTTAATTTTCATAGAGTTATTTACAATAATGGATTACATTCAATATTTTGACACCAGTCCCACCACCATTACACCTTCCTACCACGATTATTTTGAAGTTTCCTGCCACCACTCAAACCTGCTGAACAGGCAGATGTTAGAGAATTTATTTTGTATTGCTTATTACGAATAGTATAAGATGTCATGCGGTCAGGAGAGTGGCTGTGGACTCCTAAAATTCTAAAATTTTAGATAATTAGGGTAAGGATCTGGAGAAATTTCTGCATCAAGCTGCTTAGTTGTGAGGTTCTTTTGTGTGTTTCTGGATCAAGGTCATTAATGAGCTTAAATAGCAGTCAGAAGTAGTTTGTGGGAATGACCTCCAGGATCCCATAGGGATGGGAAGATGAGAAGGACTGGCCCATCGCCTATTCATTGAGGCTCGGTGTTTGCCATAAGAGATCCTGCTTACCTGGCCTTCTCATTGGGTTCTGAAAGTTGGCAACCAATGGAATTCCTAGGGGCAGGTGGAGGGACGATGCCTGCTCCTGTCTGAGGCACCCTGGCGAAATCGGCCTAGAACATAGTTTGGAGACATCTTTGCAGCAGGTTGCTCAGTTCTGAGATTCTATTTTGTGTGATTTTTTTTTATTTTATCAAAATTATTAGGTAGAGCCCTAGTATATGCCATGTGGTTTCTTACACAGATCTGAACAGCACCATGTCACTTGTTCCATGACTACTGTCAAGCCCCTATAGCTAGCTAGCAAGGGTCAAGTAAAGTGTCATTAGAACCTCTGAGTGCTGTGATTGAGAGCCACAAAATATTAAAAAAGGAAATTGAACCATATTAAGGATTTATAGGAAAGAAATAGCATGCAAAATTTTCCAAAAATTTAGTGCTAAAGCATTGGCTCTATAAAAACTAAAAATAATATGATGAAGTGCAATCTAAAAAATAATAAATGTATGATAAAAGACTTGTGTGCATTACGCATAATAGTCAAAATACAGCAAATGAACAATAGGAGTAAATTCATAGGATATCTATAACACATGTACATGAAGACTGTTGAGAAATAGTTTATTAGAGGAATAAAGGATTAAAGGAAGATATATGAGCACCCATGCTTTTTTCCATCTCTCTCTGTATATATATATATATATGTATATATATGTGTATATATAAATTTAAATTTAACAAATTAGAAGGGCTGGAGCGATAGCACAGAGGTTGGGCATTCACCTTTCACGTGGCTGACCCGAGTTTGATTCCTCCGCCCCTCTCCGAGAGCCCGGCAAGCTACCGAGAGTATTGAGCCCGCGCGGCAGAGCCTGGCAAGCTACCTGTGAGTATTGGATATGCCAAAAACAGTAACAATAAGTCTCTCAATGAGAGACGTTACTGGTGCCCGCTCTTACAAATCGATGAGCAAGGGGATGACAGTGACAGTGACATTGAACAAATGAGAAAGCAAACTAAAAAAGTCACTTTGTTTTAGCTTAAGTTTACAAGTCCATTTCTTCTTTGCTTCTTTGCTGTTGTCCAAAATCTTTTACATATTTAATATAGAAGGAAATCAAAATATGTGCCTAATATGAACTTAGGTTTAAACAATATACTCATTCATTTTTTTATAATCTGGGACTAAATGTCTCTACAAGTACATGTATATGTTAAACTAAAGCTATAAAATGATTTTATAGGGCGATTTTTTCATGGGTGATGAAGCAAATATTAGTGACATGATCATTGAGTTCATTCTAGTCCCCTACATATATTTCAATTTGTTATATCATTATTATTTTTCAAACACCTGTCCAGAATAACAACTCCATCCTATTTAACAACTAGGAAATTATAACTCAGAGTTTAATTCAAGTGCACCCAAACCAAAATGTAGCAAATATTATTATTGAATCTTAAATCTACACCTTATAATTAAGTTCAAGAAGATTTTATCTGTGCTTTTTGTCTTTTGCCACAATAGATAGCATTGAATTTAATTTTATATTGGGGTATACTGTTAAAAATAATTTAAGAAATAATTTTGCATTATTTTTATCAGTATAAAAATATTTTATTTTTTAATATAATAATAAAAAGTATCTCATGATTTGCTTACATGCATCCAATATTAATATAAAATATTAATATAAAACATTTCTGCCAAGAGACCTGTATGTTAGCACAGCAGTTATGGTGTTTGCCTTGCACATAGCTTACCTGGATTTGATCCCCAGCAACACATATGGTCCCTCAAGCCCAAACAAGAGTTAACCTTGAGCAGAGCCAGGAGTAAGCCCTGAGCATTGCCAGATGTGGTGTCAAAACATAACAAAATATATATGTCTATAAAAATGGACATTTTTAAGAATTACTTTTTGGAAAAGAGGATTATTGGAAAATCTTGGGATGTAAATTATAGGTTTAGAGGATTATCAAACAATGTATGCAAAAGGTTTTGGGTTATAGAGCAGACCTTGCAGCAAACTCACTTTTCCTACAAAAAATGCATAACAAATGACACTTAAAAATATTTTATAGGTATAAGTAACTTCCAAGAATTATAAGAAAGAGAAAATATTCCAGAGAGATGCACAGAGAAGTGAGCCAATATTTTTGTCAGCCACTTTTTCTCAAGGGATATTTGATATTTCTTGTCCATGGTGTTAAAGATAAGAGCCCAGGTGGAGAAAGGAAGGCAGGGATTCTGCCAATCTCATGACATTTTTTTGTAGTCAAAAATTAAAAATTATATCTGCCATGGAAGCCAAGAAATGAGGAGCGAAGATATTGGTGAGAAGAGAGGAACAGAAAATGAATATAACATTTGGTGGTTTCTCCCTGTGGCATCTGTTGGGAGAGAAATTAGCTGGAAAGTAAAATGGAAAATTGCTAAAACAAGAAGGCTTTTCTTTATTTGTATGATGTTAAGAAGACAAAATGTAGAGTTCAGAATCTACAAAATAAAAGGAACTCTTAAAATTCTAAGTTCTTTGTTGGGACTTTTGAATGTTTAAATTTTAAGAGAAAAGCAAACTATAAGTAAGTTAAAACTTGGAAAAATTAAAGTCTAATTTTGTATTTTTAACATTAAAAATTTGGCTAGACTATAAATTAATAAATTTTATACTAGTAATTATTTAGTGTAAAACATTGCAAAATTATCTTAAAAGATCAATTTTTAATAAATTCAAAACATCCCAGAGTAATAGAAGTTGTAATCAAATTAAACTTAAAAAATTCAGTTTAACAGTATCAGTTGAAGATGTGTGGCAAATTTCATACTTACAGATGAGATGTCAAAGACTATCTGTAACAGAGGAAATTTGATAACACTTTTTATCAAAATGTCTACTCATATTGAGTTTCCAATCCTAGATATAAATATTAATCAAAGATAAAAATAAAATGAAAATAATAAAAATAAAATAAAATAATAAGTGTAATAAAAAGTATTAACAATATTAATGAATAACATAACCTGGCAAGCTACTGAGAGTTTTCTGCCCACATAGGAGAGCCTGTGGTGCATTCATATGCCAAAACCAGTAACAATAATGGGTCGGATTCCCCTGACCCTGAAAGAGCCTCCAATGTCGCACAATTGGAAAGGATGAGTAAATAGAGGCTGCTAAAATCTCAGGGCTAGGATGAATGGAGACGTTACTGAGACTTCTGGAGAAATTTGATGATCAACTGGATGATGATGATGATCATGATGATGATGATGATGATGATGATGAACATAACAATATAAAAATTTAAACAAAATAGTGTGAAACTGCTATATTATTAGACAATAAGAAAATAGAAAAGTATTTTTATTGCTATATGTGGAACAAAATCAGAAATGTAATTTAATATGCTATTATTACTCAGAAAATAGTTCCTAATCTTCCTGTAACATGTATGAGACATTTACATTAAAACAAAATAACAATGTAAAAAAAGGGCCAGTTAAATAATGGGATAAATGAAGAATAACCTAAGTATAGAAAGTATGCTTAAACATTGGATATATCACAAATATTTAATGGCTGGTGTTTAGTGAATTTATACTTAAAACAAATACAGTGGGGCCGTGTAAGCTTCCACACTCAACACCACACAATACACAAGAAACAATACAGAACAAATTAAAACGGTGGGCTGTGGCAAAGGCAAGCCCAAGCACAGGCCAGGTGCAGGCAGGACACGGAGGTGGCGTTTGGTGGACCAGGACCAGCCTCCCAGGAACCCGGGCGATGGGTGAAGGATGGGTGACAAGCCAGTCCCCTGAATTGTCTGACGTCTCCCTTTACAGCTCAGCCATAGGCATGGTTACAGCCCTAGCCTTGGCCATCAGCGTTCCATCATCCTAGTCTCTTCGAGGACCTCAAAGTCTCCAGAGTCTCAGTTTTCCTCCTTCTCGTTGTCTTCTCTTCATTCTTGGGCTCTCTTTCCATCTTCTTCCTTTGTGCTCTGCTTCTGTGTGTGCCACTGTGCTCTTTTCTAATGCCTTTGTAGTCTGTCTGACTCTCATCTCTGTAGTCTCTCCTCTCAGTCCCCTCTCTAGTCTTGGTAGTCTTTCCTTTTCTAACTTCAGTCTCCTGCCTCTAACCTGGGCACTGTGTTCTTCTCTCAAGTCCTCTGTCTTCTGTCCATGCCATTGTGCTGTCTCACTCTCTCTGTCTCCTGGTCTCTAGTCCGCTGCCGTTGTCTTCTTCTTCAGTCTCTGGTCTATTCTTCTGACCTCTTCTAACCCTGTGACCTTGGCTATCTCGTAACCTCCCAGCCCCTTACAGGATACAGAAACCATGTAGAGTGGGGATACAAAGGTGGGGTTGAACATCAGCAAATCAATAAAGATAAATAAGACCACTACTCCAGGGTATTAACTCAAGGACAAAATCTCAGCTAATGAGATTGCTCCAGATTACTAGCAGATCTGCTCAAGGGCAGGATTCCATCCAAAGTGTGTTGCTTTCTTTTTTCCACAGCTAGTAATCCACAAAATAGTTGTACTAAATTTACTTCTAATATTTCTAGCAATGTCATTTTGTATGAGCACAGTATGAGATATATCAAGCTTAAAGTTTGGCTCTTCCTGGGAACATCTCACTATATATTCCAGACCACAATCCTCAGACCAGGTGAGTCTTCCTAACCCCAGCAGGGTTCTTATTCATTTACCTCTTTGGGGTCATGAGAGAGTTTTCCATGACCTTGCTCTTAACTTATAGTTAAGTAGCAGGCACTTGGCCTGACCCATTTAGGTAACAGGGTAGCTCACAGCTTCCCCTGGGTTCAACAATCCCTCGCCGGGACCCTGCTCTTGGAGTGCTAAGAACTAAGGCAACTGAGGCTTAAGTCAAGTAATATGGATGCTCAGGAGTAAATGTTATTTGGAGTCAATTAACTCCCATTTTACATAGCATAGCATCAATTATCTTCCTGTGTCTATACAAAAAGGACATTGCTAAATAAACCGTACAAATGATGTAAAGGAAAGAGAAAAGCAATATGAAATTATTAGTTGTGCCTCAGTTGCACTGTTGCAGGAGTGGCTCAGTAGACTTTAAGAGCCCTGCCTGCGGGAGCAGCAAAGACAGCCCAGTAACAATACAACAGCATGTAGGGCATTTGCCTTGCACTTGTCTGACCGAGATTCGATCCTTGGCATCCCATGTGCTCCCTCATGGAGTAATTCCTGTCTGCAGGGTCAGAAGTAATCCCTGAGGCCCCCTGCGTCCCGTGCCCGCCCGCGGCAGCGGGACAGCTCGGAGCACCCCCTCCCCGCCGGGCAGGTCCCAGTCATTCGCCCACCGCGCCTGATCCCGCCCTCCCGTGTCCGACAGGTATATTGGCTCTTCCCCTTGGAGACCCTGTGCCACCTGGAAAAGCGCCCCCTGCGTCCCGTGCCCGCCCGCGGCAGCGGGACAGCTCGGAGCACCCCCTCCCCGCCGGGCAGGTCCCAGTCATTCGCCCACCGCGCCTGATCCCGCCCTCCCGTGTCCGACAGGTATATTGGCTCTTCCCCTTGGAGACCCTGTGCCACCTGGAAAAGCGCCCCCTGCGTCCCGTGCCCGCCCGCGGCAGCGGGACAGCTCGGAGCACCCCCTCCCCGCCGGGCAGGTCCCAGTCATTCGCCCACCGCGCCTGATCCCGCCCTCCCGTGTCCGAAAAGGTTAGGGGCGTGTCCTGTCATTTGGGGGCGTGGCCTTAAAAGTGGGCGTGGCCTGTTTCCAGAGCAGATATTTTTCTTACCACTCCACGCATTGTCCTTTGGCTACAATTGATTGAAACCATTTCTCCGAAGAACTCCCTCACCATCTTAGTTACTATATGTTGATACTCAACTAACCTAGCCTATCCTAACTTCACAAAAACTGTCAATGAACACATCAACTTGCACGGAAAAGTACTTTGTCAAAAGAGGATAACCAAAAATCTTTAGTCGAGGTTCCTCCCAAGTTAACGAGAGCTCCAGATAGTAAAGCCCATAACAACATGAAGAAACTGAGAAAATCCCCACCACTAGGAGAGAGCCAAGAAAATATCTCACTAACCTCAGCAGCGACCTCCCAGAAATACACCCTCCTCTCAGATAGAGAATTCAGAGAGGAAATTGTGAGGATGATTCATGAACTCAACACAACTATGGAACGAACATCCAATAAATTAAGGGAGGATATGGATGCCGCGTTGGAACGCTCCACCAAGATAATCCAGGAAGAAATGAGAGCAGAAATTTCAAAGCTACGAACAGAAGTCACACAACTAAAAGAATCAGTAGATGAAATGAAAATCTCCGTAGGAGCCCTCAATAGTAGAATGACTACAGCCGAAGACAGAATCAGTGAACTTGAAGATGAGCTGCACAAAGCATATAGACAACAGCAAATAATGGCAAAAGACCTCAAAATGGCTCTAGAGCGAGTTAGAGTCCTAGGGGACGACCTCAGGAGAAACAACATAAGAATCATGGGAGTGCCGGAACCACACGGAACCAATCCCAATGAAAAAAACACCATTAAAGACATCATTGCTAAAAAATTCCCAGAGCTAGAGAATGTGGACATCCAGATACAAGGAGTCCGAAGGGTGCCAGCTAAAAGGGACCCAAATAGAAAATCCCCAAGGCATATCATAGTCAGAATGATGGATGCCGTGGATAGAGACACAATACTGCAAGCAGCAAGATCAAAGAAGGAGATCATATACAAAGGCGCACCCCTTAGATTCACAGCAGACCTATCAGAAGAAACCCTCCAAGCCCGAAAACAATGGTGGGATATAGTGAAAAAACTTCATGAAATGAATGCCTCACCAAGAATACTCTACCCGGCTAAACTCTCAGTTAAACTTGAAGGAACCATACATTATTTCATGGACAAGCAACAGCTCAGGAACTTCATAGACTCAAGACCAAATTTAAAAGAAGGACTCAAAGGGCTACTATAAGACAAGGAAAAAGACCTATAAGAACAACAAACCCTACAGAAAAATGGCACAAAATCCAATGACAATAATCTCTCTTAATGTTAACGGGCTAAATGCACCAATCAAGAGGCATAGAGTGGCAAAATGGATTCGGAAACTAAACCCAACCTTCTGCTGCCTACAAGAAACACATCTGAATAGCCGGAACAAACACAGACTAAAAATCAAAGGATGGAAAACAATCCTGCAAGCAAACAGCCCCCTCAAAAAAAAAGCAGGGGTGGCCATACTAGTATCCGATAGCATTGATTTCAGGCTGAAAAAGATCAGAAGGGACAGCAAAGGTCATTTTATATTCATCAAGGGATATGTGCAACAGGAAGAAATCACACTCCTAAATGTATACGCACCTAATGAACGACCAGCGAAATACTTAAAAGAACTCCTAACAGAATTTAAGGAGGACATAACTAGCACCACGATAGTAGTTGGAGATTTCAACACTGCCTTATCACCTCTGGATAGATCGACAAGAACAACACTCAGCAAGGAAACGAAGGCCCTGAAGGAAGAAATGGAGGAGACAGGGCTAATAGACCTATACAGGGCTATATACCCCCAAAAGAAAGAATACACATTCTTTTCCAGTGCACACGGAACATTTTCCAAAATAGACCATGTTCTGGGCCACAAGTTATACCTTAATAGAATTGGAAAGATAGAAATTGTATCAACTATCTTTTCAGACCATGATGCACTGAAGATGGAAGTTAATCATGCACAGACTCGGAGAACCAAATCAAACACTTGGAAATTAAACAACTCACTATTGAACAATGAGTGGGTCACGGAGGAAATCAAGAAAGAAATTAAGAGATACCTCGAAACAAATGAGAATGAAGACACAAGCTACCAGAACCTATGGGACGCAGCTAAAGCTGTGTTAAGGGGAAAATTTATAGCTCTGCAAGCCTTCCTCAGAAAGGAAGAAAGGGCCTATATAGATAGTTTGACTTCGCAGCTCAAGATCTTAGAAGAGGACCAGCAAAAGGAACCCAAACCAGATCGAAGGAAAGAAATAATAAAACTTAGAGCAGAAATTAACGATATGGAAACCCGAAAAACAATCCATAAGATCAATGAAACAAAGAGCTGGTTCTTCGAGAAAATAAATAAGATTGATAAACCGCTAGCAAGACTCACAAAGAAAGAAAGAGAGAAAACCCTAATAAACCGAATCAGAAATGAAAAGGGGGACATCACAACAGAAACCAAGGAGATTCAAAGGATCATCAGAGACTACTTTGAAAGTCTGTATGCCACAAAACAAGAGAACCTAAAAGAAATGGATGAATTCCTTGACTCCTACAACCTCCCAAGACTGAGCCAAGAAGACGTGAAATACCTGAATAGGCCCATAAATATCAAGGAAATCGAAACGGTAATCAAAAGTCTCCCCAAAAACAAAAGCCCAGGTCCAGACGGATTCACTGGCGAATTCTTCCAAACATTCAAAGAAGACTTGTTGCCAGTTCTCCTTAAGCTTTTCCAGGAAATCGAAAAGACAGGAACCCTTCCGAACAGTTTCTATGAGGCACATATCTCCCTAATACCAAAAGCAAACAAAGACACCACTAACAAAGAAAACTATAGACCAATATCCTTGATGAATACCGATGCGAAGATTCTCAACAAAATACTAGCAAATAGAATCCAACAACTCATCAAAAAGATCATACACCATGACCAAGTGGGATTCATCCCAGGGATGCAAGGTTGGTTTAACATTCGGAAATCAATCAACATAATCCATCACATCAACAAAAGTAAAGATAAAAACCATATGATCATATCCATAGATGCAGAAAAAGCATTTGACAAGATCCAACACCCATTCATGATAAAAACTCTCACAAAAATGGGTTTTGGAGGAACTTTTCTCAAGATAGTCAAAGCCATCTACCATGAACCTATGGCGAGCATTATCATCAATAGAGAAAAACTAAGGGCTTTTCCTCTGAGATCGGGGACAAGACAAGGATGTCCACTCTCACCACTTCTCTTTAATATAGTACTGGAAGTATTAGCAATAGCCATCAGGCAAGAAAAAGATATTAAGGGGATTCAGATTGGAAAGGAAGAAATCAAGCTCTCACTATTCGCAGACGATATGATACTATACCTAGAGAAACCTAAAAGCTCTAGTAAGAAACTCTTAGAAACAATTGACCTATACAGTAAAGTCGCAGGCTATAAAATCAATACCCAAAAATCCATGGCCTTCCTATATGCAAACAATGAGACAGAGGAAAGGGACATGAAAAAAGCAATCCCATTCACAATTGTGCCCCAGAAAATCAAATACCTTGGAATCAGCTTAACTAAAGAAGTAAAGGACCTCTACAAAGAAAACTATAAAACGCTACTTCATGAAATAAAAGAGGACATGAGGAAATGGAAAAATATCCCCTGCTCATGGATAGGGAGAATAAACATTGTCAAAATGGCAATACTCCCCAAAGCATTATACAGATTTAACGCGATCCCTATGGGGATACCCATGGCATTCTTCAAAGAAGCGGAACAAGCAATCCTGAAATTTATATGGAACAATAAACGCCCACGGATAGCTAAAACAATTCTTGGGAAAAAGATGATGGGAGGCATCACCCTTCCCAACCTTAAACTCTACTACAAAGCGGTAACAATTAAAACAGCATGGTACTGGAACAAAAGCAGAACTGCAGACCAATGGAACAGGGTGGAATATCCCCACACACAACCTCAAATGTATGATCATCTAATCTTTGATAAAGGTGCAAGAGATGTGAAGTGGAGCAAGGAAAGTCTCTTTAACAAATGGTGCTGGCACAACTGGACAACCACATGCAAAAAAATGGGCTTAGAACTCGATCTGTCACCATGCACAAAAGTCAGATCAAAATGGATTAAAGACCTCAACATCAGACCACAAACCATAAGGTACATTGAAGACAAGGTAGGCAAAACCCTCCAGGATATTGAAGATAAAGGTATCTTCAAAGATGACACGGAACTAAACAATCTAGTAAAAACAGAGATCAACAAATGGGACTACATTAAACTAAAAAGCTTCTGCACCACAAAAGAAACAGCGACCAGAATACAAAGACTATCTACAGAATGGGAAAGGATATTTACACAATACCCATCAGATAAGGGGTTGATATCAAGGGTATATAAAGCACTGGTTGAACTCTACAAGAAGAAAACATCCAACCCCATCAAAAAATGGGGCGAAGAAATGAACAGAAACTTTACCAAGGAAGAGATACGAATGGCCAAAAGACACATGAAAAAGTGCTCTACATCACTAATCGTCAGAGAGATGCAGATCAAAACAACCATGAGATACCACCTCACACCACAGAGGCTAGCACACATCCAAAAGAACAAAAGCAACCGCTGTTGGAGAGGATGTGGGGAGAAAGGGACCCTTCTACACTGCTGGTGGGAATGCCGGCTAGTTCAGCCCTTTTGGAAAACAGTATGGACGACTCTCAAAAAACTTGAGGTTGAGCTCCCATTTGACCCAGCAATACCACTGCTGGGAATATATCCCAGAAAAGCCAAAAAGTATAGTCGAAGTGACATATGCACTTATATGTTCACCGCAGCACTGTTTACAATAGGCAGAATCTGGAAAAAACCCGAGTGCCCTAGAACAGATGACTGGTTGAAGAAACTCTGGTACATATATACAATGGAATACTATGCAGCTGTTAGAAAAAATGAGGTCATGACGTTTGCATATAAGTGGATCTACATGGAAAGTATCATGCTAAGTGAAATGAGTCAGAAAGAGAGAGACAGACATAGAAAGATTGCACTCATCTGTGGAATATAGAATAATAGACTATAAGACGAACACCCAAGAATAGTAGAAATAAGTACCAGGAGGTTGTCACCATGGTTTGGAGGCTGTTCTCTCATTCTGGGCAACTCAGAGAAGGGAACAGCAAGTAAAATGTGGTTGTTGGTCATGTGGGGGAAAGATGATGCGGGCCAAATATAGACTAGAGACTGAACGCAATGGCCACTCAACACCTTTATTGCAAACCACAACACCTAACCAGAGAGAGAGAACAAAAGGGAATTCCCTGCCATAGTGGCAGGGTGGGGTGGGGGGAGACGGGACTGGGAAGGGGGGGTGGGATGTTGGGTTTACTGGTGGTGGAGAATGGGCACTGGTGAAGGGATGGGTTATCAAACCCTGTAAGGGAGAAACATGAGCACAAAAATGTATAAATCTGTAACTGTACCCTCACGTTGACTCACTAATTAAAAATAAACTATAAAAAAAAAAAAAGAAGTAATCCCTGAGTATCGCTGTTGTGACCTGTAATGCAGGAAAACAAAACAAAACAAAAATTTTTCAAAAGAAATTTGGCCAATCAAAATTCCCACGTCCTTTTATTGAATGTCGACAAGCTTATTTTTAAACATACATAAAAACATAGAGTGTTGATGAACCAAGAGAAAAAAAGTGAAACATGTATGAAACTGGAAATAAGAACTTGTCATAATGATATATTAATGGAGATTTCATCATATTGATAAAGTAATTTCATGATTTTGGAGAAGGCAAGAATTTTTTAAATGCTTGTACTAACTCCACTACAAAACCATTGGTAAATTGAAATTTAGAAAAACTAGGAACTTGCTTTTATAAAATAAAACTTTGAGAATAAAATTTCTTGGTAGGGTATAAGGAGATATTTTTAATACATAGATAACTAAGGGACTCTGACCAGTACAAATATAGGTAAAGTACAATTTCATAAAATGTTAAAAACATCAACAGCCATATTGTAATAGAATGTATTCAAATAGCCATGAAATATACAAAATGTGCTTAACCTTAGGTACCAAGGAAGTACAGATTAAAATCACTATGTGATATATAGCAGAATTGGTAAAAATTAAAGAGAAAAACATTATTTTGTATCTATGTCGTTGTGCAACAACTATAATTCATAACACTGGTAGAAGTGATATTATTTGGCATGATATACTGGAAATTTTTTGTAGGTCTCTACTAAAACTGATTACAAGTTATTAACACCGGCAAGTGGGAAACACTCCAAAAGGCCGGTAATAAATAAAGAATGTCCTGCCGCATTTTCACTCAGAATTGAATGAGGAATTTCTAAGGAACTTATAAGATGGCTCAGTGAATGAACCCTCTGCCCAATAAGAATGAGATCCTAAGCTTAACTGCTGTTTGGCAAAGCATAAACCAAGACAACCTCACTGATGCTGTGGGGAGGAAAGTAGGGGGTGGACGGGCGGTGCCTACAGACAAAAATGAAGGAAGTTCATCATAACCAACCTGTTATTTACATGTAAATAAATTAAGTACAAAGAAATTCCATCTACAGGTTAAATGTTTACATAAATATATAATATACAAATATATAAAATAAAATTTAATATATATTTTATTTATTTTAATTATTCTAATATATTGATTTATTTTAATATTATATACATAGATACACTACAGAACTTCTGTTAGTATCAACTCAATGGAGAAAAACTGTTAGCTTTCACTTTAAAAATAGGAAAAGGCAAGTTTTTCTGCCCTCATCTCTTCTACTAAGCTTAATACTTGGGCATCATAGCTAAAGCAACTCAACAATAAGAAGAAAGAAAATAAATTCAAATACAGAAAACTGAAATTATCTTCATTTGTAGATTATATGATAATGTATTTAGTAAAAAGATACTAAAGTTATTACAAAAATTATGTGACTATGAAAAATGAGGAGTGCTATAAAATAAACATACAAGAAATCTTTTATTTTCATATAAAAGATCAAGACTATAAATAAATTAAAACAATCTGATCATTTATAAAACTTCATCAAGCATTATATCCTGCAGAATAAATTTAACAAAGCAGTAAAATATTTAATTGGGAAAAAATATAAGACAAAAAAGTGTAGCACAAGGCACAAAGAGATAGAAAGATAGTACATGGCCAGGAATAAGAACAACTGATATTGAAAAATACTACTAAGTGCTGGAACAAGAGTACAGAAGGTAGAGCATTTACCTTGCACGTGACTGACAGGAGTCCAATCATTGGCACCTAATATAGTCCCCTGCGCATCTCCAGGAGTGATTCCTGAGTTCACAGCCAGCATTAACCCCTGAGCATTGCCAAAAACAAAACAATAACAACAAAACTTTTTTTAATGAATCACTTTCCAAAAGCAATACATAAATTTAATCCTATCAAAATACTCATTGACATGTAAAGGTTTTCGAGGTACTTATATGCACCCACAAAATTCCCTGAATAGCTTAAAATATAAAGTTACAAGTGTCTCCCTAGCCGCCACAAAGAATATGCAAGCAAGTTTTTCAAATCCAACCTACATTATAAAGTGACAACATTTAAAATAGTATGCCATTGGAATAAAGAAGGGCATGGATTACTGGGATTAATTTAAGCACCCCCCTCAACGCCAAAAGAAATCCATGTATACATCAGTACTTGATCTGTGACAAAGGACTCCAAACCATATAATAGAGAAAGAAAAACGTGTTCAAAAAACATCTTAAAAGATGGATAGTGAAATGTTAAATAAATTACACTGGACCACTCTTTAAATCCACACAGATAAACAAATGTAATAAATAACAAATAAGTGATCCAAAATCTATTAAACATTTTCATATAAGACTTAAAACCACAACGTACACAGAAGAAAATATAGTTAATATTTCCATAATATCAGCATTAGGGAAGTTTTGTGGCTGTGGAAACTAGAAGCAAATAATAAGCAGATAGATTTACATCAACTTAAAAAAAACAGCAGTACATTCAAAGAAAATGTCAGCAGAGGGCAAACTGGTGCATATTTAATGAGAAAATATTTGTGCATTGGATATCTAGTAAAGGGCAGATAAGGGGCCGCAGAAGGTATCTGAGCAGTTTGGGGCACATGCTTTGCAATTGTGGACCTGGGCACTGATGGTCTTCTGAGCATCATCAAGGATACTGGTGATCCCTGGTACTGGTGGTCCAAGCACTGAGTCACCTCAGGCCCTAGAATTGATCTGAGCTTGTGTTTCATCCAGAATGAGTTGATATCAGTCCTCTGAGCATTGCTTAGAAACTTCTCTCCCCTAAAAGGGAGGGAGGGGGTTATAAATAACTTATATAATAACAAAATCATATGTATCCAATTTTAAAACTTCAGAGTGTGAATATTTTTAAAAGTTTAGATTAAAAGTATTCATAATAGTGTGTTAATGAAAAAACACAAATCAAAACAATGAGATATCACTTCACAATGTAAGGATAAATTTAAAAAGACTAGCAATAGCAAGCATTGGTGAGGATGTGCAGAAAGAGAAATCCTTTCAAGACAGTTGGTGAAAAGATAATTGAAACTATTTTGGCAAACGACTTCTGGAGTTTTTCCAAAAACTAAAACTACCAAATGATCCTGCAATCCCACTTTTTGAGCTTCTCTTTCAAGAAACTTAAATCATTGACCTAAGTGTTAGACAAACCATAATGTTTGTAATAGCATTGTTTACAATAACTTAAACAGAAACAATATAAGGAGTCATTGATACATTTTTGTGTAAAGAAAATTTGCTGTATGTACACGATGGCATTGTATCTACCTATTAAAGAGAGGAAATTTTGTCACTTGTGGTAAAATGAAAGGAACTCAAGGGGATTATAGAATATAAAAAGACTTTAGGAACAGAAAACTAATATTGGATGCAATTTAAGGAAACAAAGTAGATAAATTAGCTTCTGACTATACAAACTCACAAGAATTAACCAGTGGTCATTCGTAACAGAAATAATGTTACAGAAGGGGAAGAAAGTGAGTGAGAAAAAAATAGAGAAAGTCAAATTAAAGATGATGGGTGTTTTCTTTGTGAATTAAAAAAATACAAATGCAAAATAAAAATAAAGGGAATAAAAACTTTTCTCCTCTCTCTCTTATTTCTGTTACTTAGAATGTAAAGATCTATATTTGGGAATTGTTAAAACCATTTTCCCACCAGAAATTTCAAAGATTTCTGTTATTAGAGAAAGCTAAAACAGAATGGGTCTGAAATCCATCCTTTGGAGCATGTGATAACCTATCCCTGGAAGAAACTGTCTTCTTACTTTCTTCTAGGTGTAATTGGTCAAAACAGAACTTTAAGGACACTTTTGTGCACCTGAACTATAGAACAGCCGCTAGGGCATTTGGCTTGCACGTTGTTGAACTGGGTTTGATTCCAGGTATCCCATCTGATCCTCTGAATACTGCCAGGTGTAATATCTATGTGCAGAGCCAACAATAACATGTGAACTTCACAGGGTATGTCACAAATGCAAAATAAATAAATAAATGATTTATGCTGATAAAAACACCAGGTCTGGTTGACACTAACAGTCAAGAGGCCCTCTTATGTGGCACTTTTGATCTCCAGCCAGCCCACCCACATCCCCCCTATTGAGCTACACAATGATGAGGTTTCTCTATTTTCTCTACATGCAATATGCTTCCACTGTATACACCCCAAGTTTGCCTGCTATCCTTACCTCCTCATGAATACGCAGGAGTTTCTTGAAAAACTACTTAAATCTATTACTTGAAAAACAACAAGAATGTGAATAAACTGTTATGCCACTGGAGCCCTGATTTTATGCTGACTTTATGCTAGCATTAAAATCAGACTCTCAGTTCTTTCTAGCTTGCTCTTCAGCTTGCATTGGTAAAACAATCTTCTCTACTTAAGTTGTTTTGTTTGTTTGTTTTTTTGTCTACAGAGCCTCTGTTTTTCATTCAATTCCTGTGTTTTTTCTGCAAAACAAACACACAGAGCTTTAAAAAGTCAATAGTTAAGAGACAAAATTTTCAGGAGTTCAGAACAGGAATTAAAAAAATGGCTGAATTTCAGATGAGATAGCACCACTCTGCCAGTCCTAAATTGACAATTCCAGACCTTTTCTTACATGAGAGGTGTATTTCATATTCTTGTAGACAAAACACAAAATGATTATTTCCTGAGCCATGAACAACTATTGAAATCAATGTCTATATTGCCAGAAAGTTTACACTAGATTCTTTATTTTCACTCCTTCACAGTAACAACCAGAATTCACAAACTATTTTGTATATTCATCTTTAATATTCCTATCATTTTCATAGGAGAGAATTTCCTTCAAGTCCTGGTACTGTATACGGTACCCTGAACACCACCAGCAGTGACTCATGAACGTAGTGCTAGAAGTAATTCCTGAGTACCTTTCCATGTGGTCCAATACCCACTCCCCAAACCAATAGAAAAAAAAGCATAGAAAGATAAAATTCCAGAGAACCTGGTTCATTTCATTAAGTAATGAACCATGCAATTCATTACTTAAGTACATTAATAAAAGTAAAAATGTAACACAAAAATATATTATTTATCTATAGGGTTTATTCTAAGGCATTGCAGATTTTTGGAGGAACATTCTCCATAAGCATTATTTGCCTAAAATGTGCCATGATAGTCGGGCCCGTGCTCCGCTCCGGCCGGCCGGGTTTTCGGCCCGGGCACCCATGCCCCTGCAGAGCCGGTGGATGTGGAACAAGCGGGAACCAGAGACAGCTTTAGGAATTGGGGTTCCAGCAAGTGCCTGCACCCATGTATGGAGACTGTGAATTAAGCCTTTGCCCCACGCCGGCTAACGGAGGAAAGAACCTTCCTTCTTGGTCTCTCTCCCCTCCGGGAGAAGGCGTGGTGTCCGACATTTTGTGGGTCCGTTGAGAAGGTACGAACTTGGTGGCGCGGAAAAAAAAAAAAAATGTGTGCTTTGAACTTGAAACAGCCGCAGGATACAGAGCCAGCCCTAGTCGGGCCCGTGCTCGGCTCCGGCCGGCCGGGTTTTCGGCCCGGGCGCCCATGCCCCTGCAGAGCCGGTGGATGTGGAACAAGCGGGAACCAGAGACAGCTTTAGGAATTGGGGTTCCAGCAAGTGCCTGCACCCATGTATGGAGACTGTGAATTAAGCCTTTGCCCCACGCCGGCTAACGGAGAAAATATGTAATTTCTGGCAGAATTTTCCCAGGACTTTATACAGAAATCCAAAACCGCGAGGACGCTGCCGCGTCCGCGCGACTTAACATTTATAATTATCATCAATGTGAAAGGGTTCCATTTGAACAGGTCAGACTTGGGGGGGAAACTCCAAATAATAACAGTAAGTTTTTGTTGAAATATTGAAGGTTCTTAATGTAACAGCCACCTCTGGACTATGAGCTAAGCAAAAGCCCCACGCTGGCCAACGTGGCGTGGAGTACACCATACTATGAGGCGCAGGAAGGGGGATGAGGGGGAAAAATTAAAAAAAAAAAATGGAAAAGGAAAAAGAGAAAAAAAAAGAGAGAGAGAGAGTTATGTCAACTATAATGAGTTTTGTGTTGAATTATGGAATGTAATCAAGGTAAAGAAAAAATGAAGTGAAATTCATTAGTTATACAGTAGGGGGTAGGGGGTGGGGGCGGGGGGTAAACTGGGATTTCTGGTGGTGGAATTTGGGCACTGGTGAAGGGATGGGTGTTTGAATATTGTATAACTGACATATAAACCTGAGAACTTTGTAACTTTCCACATGGTGATTTAATAAAAATTAAAAAAAAAATAAAATGTGCCATGATTTTTCTGCTGAGGTTAAGATAATTCATAGTGCCATTTTTGTCAGAATTCTGAACACACTTATGAATCCATTTGTGAATTAATATATATGATTCAGAGATAAAATAAAATAGGTTTAGATGTTTGTACATTCTGATACACCAAGATTCTCAGCAAAAAAAGTCCCCTGCTTTATTATGAATTGTATTAAACATATACATTCCATCAAAAGACCTAAGTTTCACTATATCAGAGTGGAACTGCCATTTATAGATAAAATAGTGACAAATATTAATAATTTTCATAAATTCATAGAAATGTTAGTTAATCATAAAATTCTATGCATGATATATGTATATTCAGTGTTTATTTAAGCCACTGAACTTTGGAAATGTTCTCTTATGTTCTACAGTACATCTTATAGCTATAGTTGTTGCTATTGTTTCTTCTTTTGCTTTGTTTTTGTAATGGGGTTCCACCCAACGGTGCTCAAAGCTTAATCCTGGCTGAGTGCTTTTGGGTCAATCCTTGTGGTACTTGGCAAGGGTGGTGGGTGGAAGGTCTTATGAAACTAGCCAAGCATGAATCCATGGTAGTCATATGCAAGGCGAGTATCTTAACTGCACAACCTTGCTTCACCCTGCTTTATTTGTTCTTTTTTATGTTTGTTTTTAAGATCTTAGAAGTTTTCTGACCCTTTGTGCACCTTTTTGATTCAGGGATGTTTATAATAGACTTGGCATTGATAATTGTTATCAATGCCACCTTTGTCTTTAAAGTTACCAGGAGTTAATGCTTTTTATAAGGACCAAGGTTATACAGATAGATATAAGTCACTGTATCACTGTATCACTGTCATCCCGTTGTTCATCAATTTGCTCAAGTGGTCTCAGTAACATCTCCATTCATTCTAGCCCTGAGATTTTAGCAGACTCTCTTTATTCTACCTTCCCAATGGTGCCACATTGGAGGCTCTTTCAAGGTCAGGGGAATGAGACCTATCATTGTTACTGTTTTTGGCATATTGAATACACCATGAGGAGCTTGCCAGGCTCTGCTGTGAAGGTAGGATGCTCTCAGTAGCTTGCTGGGTTTTCCCAGAGGCAGAACTAGACAATAAGAGGTCACATGGCTGCATTCGCTTTGTTTTATAGGTATAAATATATAATCAAATGCAGGCCTTCATTTGTGATCTTGGTATATTTTTAAAAAGTTTTTGGACCACACGTAGGTGTTCAGGGTTTCCTCCTGGCTCATGAACAGGAATTATGACCATTAGCTGCTACCATTGGGAAACCATATGTGGTGCCTTCAATGTGTAAGCCCATGAGTTCAATCTATAATAGCATATATCTCCATAAAGGGCAGCTCAAAATGACACCCCACCTCCCATACTGCCTGCTGTGCTCCCTAATTCAGACAACAAAAACTAAGTATCTTAAACTTAACCTCACCCAAATGAGCAAACAAGGTCAAATTTGACTAGAATTTTAGTCATAAAATGGAGTTATCTCTCAAGCAATATATTCCACTATATCATCATAAAAATATGCTTCTATTAAAGAGATTTTTGGGGTTGGGACTATCCAGAAGATAGTGTGGTGATTAGAGAATATACCTGGTGTGTGCATGCTGGTGTTCAATTCCAGCATGTTATGGACCCTTGATCTTTACCTGAGGTAGCACTGTAGGTCTTAAAACTTCTCGTGGCTCTAGAGTCCTTCTGTACAACCCGAGTGGCCTGGGTATACCTGGCACTGCAAGACCAAAGTGGCATCACTTTCACTCTTGCATTGAATTTCCATCTGGGTGGCCTAGAATGAACAGTGGAATCTCCTCCACCATGGTCTCCTCAGCAATGCTGGGGGCCCTGCTCCCAACAGCAACCACAAACTATTTGTTATCTCTATTGATCTATTTATCTCTTATTTACCATATTCTCTTTTATAAAATTTCATAGTAATGGATTAGCATATGGAATAGTTTTTTAAAATATTCTATTAAACATTTAGTATTTGGTTTCTCTTTGTCTGTAGATAATGTTGTTCTATTTCCTTCCTCGTTCTATGTCAGAGTGATTATTTTAAATGAAATCTTCCTGTGTAATTCCCTATAGTAAAATAGCTTGCTAACTCATCTTTTCCTTCAATATAACTTGGGAGTTTAGTACAGTTATACTTCAGATACATTTTGTTAAGCATTCCTTAGCATTTTAAGAATAAAGAACTTCAATGTCTTCAATTTGTAGGACTGCTCACCCAGTTCTATAGAAAATTTACATTTCCTATTACTTAATACTAGGCATTTCAGAATAGGGCTTTTCTGCCTTATCTCTGAATTGATTTGAATTTTTGAGCCCTGAATAGTGACTGCTTTCAGCGTGGTTTACATTATCTTGTCTGATATTGTCTCTCTTCAATACTAGTACTTTTGTTACACTACGAGTGCTTTATAATTCAGTCAAAACTGCATTTTCTTTTGAAAACATATACTGATTCATTATATTAAATGCTTGCATATGCTGATCTCTGCTTTGAATGTCTTTTTTTCTTATTTATGAATATTCATCCATTTTAGCACCAATTCAACTTACAGTCCATAAGATACACTGGAACATTTTGGTTTAGTGTTTGTGTGACTATTGTATTATCATCAGTCTAATTAGTTCCAGAATCTTTATTCATTTTTAAACTATGCTTCCCCTAATAAGACACATAGTTTTTAAATTTCTTATTTTTATACTGCTTAACAGATGTACAGTAGATGCTTGGTAAGATTTTGAAAAAATAAAATAAAATGAATTATCTCAAAATATTTCTTTCCAAAATCTCAGTATCCCAAGTTCTACTTGCTATTACTTCCTTAAGTTCTAGACGTGGTATTTTAAAGAGAAGTAATCCCTGGTGCTTTACAGGAAGTTTAAGAAATGTCCTCACAAAACCTAAGCACTTCATTCCTCTTAAGTATAAGGATAAATTTCATCCAATTAAGTTACTCAAATGCGTTTAAAAATGGAACTCATACAGCATGATGAGTAATTATTTTAAATGATGGTCCGTTGACTTATCCAGCAGAAATGAGTAATTATTTAAAATTGTCGTCCATAGACTAATTTACTAAGTCAGGATTTTGTGACTTAATTAGACTCAGTGTTAGAAAGTCCTAAACCCATTGCTAACAGCTGTGAGCAGAGAGCAGAGTCATCTGGCTTTAATTTGCATTGCTGTAGTTCTCTCCTACAGCACTGGGTGGAATCCAAATTTACGACTTCCAGACACTTCTTTACTGGTTTCCCCACAGGAAACATCGTACACATCAAAATGAATACAAGTCTTCAAAAACTGAATATTAACCACAAAAAGTGTAAATTTGCAGTGGTTGTCTAAATAATTGTTTCTTAATTAGTTACCTGTTTTGCATGACTACTTTGAGCTTGTCTTTTATTTGAGAAATGATGTTCTGTGTATTCTTTTCTTGGCTTTTTAAAAGCAGAAGCGAGGTAAATAGAAAGATTATCATAGGTGATGGGTTTAAGATCACTGGTAACATTTACTGATGCTTCTGATGTATAAAAGACAGAACTCAGTTTGGAAATTAAAAATAAGTACAATTATTCTTTCTAAATATATCTGGAATCTACTATTATTCTCAATCTCTATTGCCACCTACATGGTCTGGGCCAATTTAAATTCGAACTTGAAAAACTGCTCTGTCTTGCTGGCAGATAGTCTCCTCAAAATCTGCTCTCCTGAAATCCATTATTAATCATCATATGTCCTCCATCCTCCAGAAGTGTGTAATTCCATATCCAGAGACTTAAAAGCAAGCTCCCAGAAGATACAGATATCTTGTAGCCTACTTCTCTCTGTGGGAGAAACTGGCAAGCTTCTGAGAGTTTCCTGCCCACATGGGACAACCTTGCAATCTTCCCAAGGTGTATTCATATGCTAAATCCAGTAACCAGCTGGATCTCATTCCCCTGACCCTGAAAGAGTGTCCAGTATGACATCATTGGGAGGGCCAAGTTGAGAGGGACTTTTAAGATCTCAGGGAAAGGACAAATGGAGAGGTTACTGAGCCCGCCCTAGAAATCGACGATTAATGGGGATTTTGTGATTCTTTTTTTTTAAAATTTTTTTATTGAGTCACCATGTGGAAAGTTACAAAGTTTTCAGGTTTAAATCTCAGTTATACAATGCTCGAATACCCATCCCTTCACCAGTGCACATATTCCATCACCAAGAATCCCAGTATAGCTCCACCCCGCACCCCCACACCCCTAACCCCCCACGCCCCTAGCCCCCCCACCCTTAGCCCCCCCCCGCCTGTGTAACTAATAAATTTCACTTTACTTTCACTTTGATTGCATACAATATTTCAACAAAACTCACTATTATTGTTTGGAGAGTCTCTCCCCTAAAGTCAGACCTGCTGAAAAGGAAGCATTAGATAATTTGTTT
This sequence comes from Sorex araneus, assembly GCF_027595985.1. Taxonomy (NCBI): domain Eukaryota; kingdom Metazoa; phylum Chordata; class Mammalia; order Eulipotyphla; family Soricidae; genus Sorex; species Sorex araneus. The sequence continues at coordinate 216,904,171 of NC_073302.1, forward strand.
TCCATTGCTGAGGATGAAGAGGTATGAGGTCGAGTGACCACACTTAGCCGCCTCTCGGTTTTGGGTTTCTGTATTTTAGTATTTTAGTAACTAAGTTCAGAGAGATATCTGCCAGAAGTTGCATCGTTGCCAACTTGTACTTCTTAGTTACATTATATTCCACATATGAGTGCAATCTTTCTATGTCTGTCTCTTTCTTTCTGACTCATTTCACTCAACATGATACTTTCCATGTTGATCCATTTATATGCAAATTTCATGACTTCATGTTTTCTGATGGCTACATAGTATTCCATTGTGTAGATGTACCAGAGTTTCTTTAACCAGTCATCTGTTTTGGGGCACTCTGGTTTTTTCCAGATTCTGGCTATTGTAAACAGTGCTGCAATGAACATAGAAATACATATGCCATCTCTACTCTACCGTTTTGCCTCTCCGGGATATATTCCCAGGAGTGGTATTGCTGGGTCAAATGGAAGCTCAGTTTCTAATTTTTTGAGAATCGTCCATATTGTTTTCCAAAAGGGCTGAACCAGTCGGCATTCCCACCAGCAGTGAAGAAGAGTCCCTTTCTTCCTGCATCCACACCAACACCGGTTGCTTTTGTTTTTTGGGATGTGGGCCAGTGATTCTTGATGTCCTCCATCATACACCTACTAATCATTAAGATCAGAGCACCTTTTCCACTTGAGGTTTGAGTGCCAGTATGATCTATTTCCTGTTTCCATTTCTAGTGTTATTTTGATGCCCTCTTCTCTCCTTTCCCCACATTGCTCTTTTATCAGATCAACATAATTTTCAAGCCTTTTTCCATTGTAGACTTGTGGCTTTCCTCTTTTTTAAGTATACCACCATCTTTCTTCTCATTACATCTATGGCAGTTTGGTGAATTGCTACTTTTATTTTTGCTTCTTCTCCACCATATGGTTTTCCTGCCATATACTCAGATAATCTGATGCTGTCTCCAGACAAAAGCCAACACAATTCTGCTATATGCTTTAATAACAGACTCTAAAATAATCCAGATAATTAAAAATTAGCATAGGGGCTAGAGAGATAGCACAGCGGGTAGGGCGTTTGCCTTGCACTCGGCCGACCCGGGTTCAAATCCCAGCGTCCCATATGGTCCCCTGAGCATAGCCAGGGGTAATTCCTGAGTGCAAAGCCAGGAGTAACCCCTGTGCATCGCCAGGTGTGACCCAAAAAGCAAAAAAAAAAAAAATTAGCATAGATGTCAGCATGAATTTAAATATTAATATAAGGACTATCAAACACACAAAGATTTTTTTAAAATCATAAACCTCTGGAAATTAATAGAAATAAAAATAGAAATAAAATAGAAGCATTAAAACATCTGAAACTTACCAATTTGATGATATAACTTTATGCCCATCATTTTGGATGGAATGTTTCTAAACTAAATACTTCTGTGATTTTTAAAATATATTATATTGCACAGCATTGTATCACTAATCTGTTGCAATAATTAGGGATATTACAATCTTTCTATTGTATAAAAACATAATAATTGGTAGAATCTCGTAGGAGAGTGTCCACGAAACAAGTTCTTCTTTACTATCTAAGTCCTAAAAAGTGAATAAAAATATAAAACCAAGGAAGAAGCTCAAATGTCAACCATATAGGTTAATTGCTATAGTACCTGACATTGCTTTGCTGGAGATATAATTGGCATGTTACTTTGTAATCTGAGTGAAACAATTTATTTGCCCTCCTCACTAGAGGTTTTACATTCATTTTGAGAGCTCCCAATGAAAGAGCACTGTCTGCAATAATATAGAGCTGACTTTATCAAGGTAAATTATTTTCCCCAATTTGTGAATAAGAAACTTTTGCAGACCATTCTTTATATATCTTTTCATATGCCTGCATAGTTAAGAATATTTTTTTAGTAAAGGTAATGTCTGAGTAGCAAAGACCTTCAGAATTTAGAAACAGAAAATCCCTTCAGAGAAATTGGATGACATGACTCCTCAGAAATATCCGATTAGAATATCCCTGCTGTATAGTCTAGCCACTCTCCATTCCAGAGTCATGATTCTCTGAGTTTTCCTCCCTCTTGCCTTCTATCTATAGCATAAAAGAGTAGATGTACTGGCAATTCCATAAAAAACCTGAGTCTCCTAAACTCCAAGCATCTCTCCCATCTGAGCCCTGCTTATACAGGTAACATATGGCTTTCACACATTCCCCTTTGGGAAGTGCAGTGTAAGAAACTGATGCAAAATGGTTTGCAGACTGCTCCTTTTGCAGTAATAAATGGTCTGTCTCTCTGATCCAGGGATTTTGTGTCCTTTTGTCACAGTTTCTGATTTCACAATAAATTGTTCGTATTCCCCAAAGGTAGAAAGAGTAAAAAGACAAGAGAGACATATAGTTTACTGTGGGATAGTTTCTCTTTCTGGCAATTAGAAAAAGTACAAAAGTGTTTCCAATCCTCAAATAATAGTGGTACAGATAATACTAATAACAACAACAGCACAGAACTAATCTCAGTGCTCACTGTGACATGAAAATATAACTACTGAATCTCTCACTTGGTTCTCAGCAAGTTTACTAAATAAATGTTTTCACTAGGCAGATTTTGTAAAAAAAAGAAATCAAAGCTCAGAAAGTTTAAGAAATGTGCTCTAAATTATGATAATATTTGTAGAGAACTAAAGGCAATTCTACCTATGCCTTAAAAGAATCCAGGTTTTAAATTTTATTTTTATTTAATTAATTATATGTACATGAGGAAGTTTTGTGTTGCAGTAGATTTTCAACGTATATACAATCTTAGACCTCCAAAATATGTTTATAAATATCATATTAGTATATATACATATTATAATAGGGTTTACTACTAGGGCCAGTAGGCTGGGGAGGGGGTGAGATGGCACATAGTTTAGAAATGTTACTCAGAGCTTTGCAAATGTCTTACACAAAATCTATCACATGGACTAACTCCCTGTCCCCTGAATTGTATTTTTAAAGTATAGTAACTTCATGATTTAAATATGCCTTTATCTTCCAATCCTGTATCATACACCTGTGAAAAAAATCACAGATTAATTTTAGTCACATGAAAAAGTGCAAATATATCTTCCATGAGGAATACTGAGAAAACTATTTATTTTTAGATTTATTTTGAAACATTAAGGATATGTAAGAAATTAGATGAGCTTAATTAAGAGATAATTTCTATAGAAATAGCCTGAAAAGAATTAATTTCAACTTAAATCCCACAGAATTTTAAATCTAGTCATTATCACGATAGCCTACTTCTTAGGAAATGAGTCCTTACTCATGTCTGCCTTCTCAACACAAATCAGATTTGAAAGTTTCTAGATTGAAGTGATTAGAATATCCAGATGAATGTATTGCTGAGTTAAATATATATCCCTTCCTTTGCATTGCTTCCATTTAAAAATATAGGAACAAGGTTGGGATAGGTAAGATAGCAACTTTGTGCTTTACCCCAGATACTATTTTTCTGGCCCTAAAATGGACATTGATGGACAATGATGTAGGAAGTAGGTTTCATTATTTTTATAAAGTGATATTTAAGCCTTATGACATAAAAAGGTGGAAGAGATAAGTTGCATAAATTGAGAGAGTAATATACAAAATAAGAAGTCATAATTGCATAAAAAATAGAATTTTGGCCCTGATGTGTAGCAAGTTGCACCATAACTAACTTCCTTATCTGTTAAAAAACTTAGAAATCTAGCTTGTTACACATTAGAAGTATAGGGTGTCAGCTCTCTCCAACAGAAACCTAGAAAGCTAATAAATACCTTAAATATGGACTAGAGGTAAAGGAACTTGAGGTGCAATTTTTTGAACCCTGGTACCATATACGGTCCCCTGAGTATCTCCAGAAGTCCTGAGCATGTAGCAAGAGGTGAACCCTGGCTGGTTTAAATATATGGTTTAAATAGTAGCACTGCACTGTAGCATTGTCGTCCAGTTGTTTATCGATTTGCTCGAGTGGGCACCAGTAACATCTCCATTGTGAGACTTGTTGTTACTGTTTTTGGCATATTGATATACCACGGGTAGCTTGCCAGGCTCTGCCATGCAGGAGGGATACTCTCGATAGCTTGCCGGGCTCTCTGAGAGGGACAGAGGAATCGAACCCGGGTTGGCTTCATGCAAGGCAAATGGCCTACCCGCTGTGCTATCACTCCAGTCTGGTCTAAATAGTAGTGAATAAATAATATATAAATCAATGACTTGTGTAACAATTGGTTCTAGTAGTCAGATTTAATTAGTGAATAAAAATGTGTCTAACTTTTATCCCTGATTCTAAATTATAATCAAGCAAAAGAAACCAAATATCCACCCATAATGAAACATATGGTATTAAAACTTATATTTGGCTCACTGATTGAATCTCCATGACAATGGCATCTAGTAGCAATACCTGAACTCTTCTGTTTTTCTACTATTAAAGTTTTCTTTTCTCTCCCAGTCTTTCAGTCTCTGCCAAATACAAGTAATGGTGGCTGACTCACTAGCTCTATAGGAATATCTGAATAAACAGTAATTTTATTTTGGGTCGGTCCTTATTTTTTCCACAAGTTACATTTTGCAAGAAGAATAGCTTAGTTGACAACCTTCCACCTCCCATAAATATTAAAAACTATCATATAACCCTTCTTCTTAAAAATAGAATGACAATTTGAATCTGAGCATTATAATTAGCTTCCCTCAGACCAGTGATTTTCAATCTCTTAAACATTAGAATCTCCTGGTAATTTTGAAAATGTCCAATTTCAGGCCCTGTCTCTTAAGCAACTGAAATGAAGCCAAGAAAATCTTAAAAAGACGTATTTTGAAAGTTTCATTATATAATTATAATAGGTTATGAGGGTGTGAACTAAGTGTTACAAGATGGTAAAATTAGATGAAAATTCAGAAACCCTAATTCTTCACATGGTTTCCTTTAAGTTGTAGCATTTAAACCTTTCATTCAATGGGAAATAAATGCAATACAAAGAATATGTGTGTGTATATATATATATAAACATATATATATATATTAATACTCCTTCTCGCAAGAATTCAAATACCAGTTTCTGACCATTATGACAAAAGAAAGCAAAAACAATCCCCATCTTCAAAATACTGTCTCTTAGTTACAGAGGATCCCCTCAAGCTTTCAGTTGGAAAATAAGCATTCTGTTTTTACACATATTCCTGACAGGTTTGGAAATCTAGATTTCAGATTTACAACCTCTATGAAATGAATGATCCCTCATGTAGGTTGTTTGATTGCCTTGAGAAATGGTGCCCAAGAGCAATGGAGAATTGGAAAACCTAAAACTGCTCAACCTAAGACCTGTATAACTGTTCTGTTTCCTGTCAAAGGAGGTTCTAGATGACAAAATAATAATAAATTTTATTTATGGAATAAAAAATATAAACTTAATTTTATGCATACAATTTTGTGTATATGCTTCACAAGTATATAATTATATGTATATATACAATCTGTGTAAAGGTATCAATTCCCAATTATTCATTCAACTAAATTTTTTCAAACGTCACAGTCTGAGATTTTGTACAGCAGACATATGTAGAAATTTACATGCAATATTTAGACTAGAAGAAATAAGGGAAAATATTTTAGTTTTGCTCCAAAAATGTTTATACTCAGCATACTTTGAAAAAAACATTACATTGGTAAAAATTATTAACTTTGCTCTATTTTTAGTTTATCATTTTTAAGCAAATAATGCATTTCTTTTTCTTCTTTTTTTTTCTTTTTGGGTCACATCCGGTGATACACAGGGGTTACTCCTGGCTTTGCACTCAGGAATTACTCCTGGTGGTACACAGGGTACCATATGGGATGCTGGGAATCGAATCTGGGTTGGCCGACTGCAAGGCAAACGCCCTACCTGATATAATATCGCTACAGCCCTATAATGCTTTTACTTAAATGTTTTTTTTTTTTAATTCTAGACTTCCTGAAAAATAGGTTCTGGTGATAGCTAGCAAATGAAGGCATCCTTAGCTATCATAATCTCACTTTCATTTCTCAAAAGAAAATTTTGGAACAAGATAGGCTACAATGAAATCAACATTCAATATAGATGAAGTTCCCTTTAAGAAACTTTGAGAACCTTTAGCTTGCGCCTAGACAAATAAACCATTTCCCTTAACTATCGTGGTTAAAGAGCATTCATCTAGATGACACAAAGGCAAATGCAGCCAATATGTAACCTATTTAATGTTTCTTTTTTTCACGCATATACTGTGCTGCTGAACGTGTAGAGAGGAGCCTCCAGCATGGCTGCAGCTAGGTTCCAGTGGTCTTCGGCCGCCAGGAGCTCTGCTTGGGATGGGGAGGGAAGCCCATCCCCTCCAAGGGGCCCCAGGGAAGACAGCCAGGCATGCGGGCAATAGACTCTCTGCATCAGTCTCTTCTGAGAGCTTGCTTTAAGTCTCTGGATGTTGATCATTGATGGGATGACACACACCTGGGTTCCTCTGCCAGTACCTTCATGCATGAGGCCTGTCCGAACGTGTAGAGAGGCCTCATGCATGAAGGTACTGGCAGAGGAAGCCAGGTATCTGTCTTCTCATCAACAGTCAACATCCAGAGACTTAAAAGCAAGCTCTCAGAAGCATTATCTTTAGCCTGCTTCTCCCTTTGGGAGAAACTGGCAGTCTTCTGAGCGTTTCCTGCCCCCATGGGACAGCCTTGTAAGCTCCCCATGGTGTATTCATATGCAAAATCCAGTAACAAGCTGGATCTCATTCCCCTAACCCTGAAGAGCCCCCAGTGCAACATTGTTAGGAGGGCCAAGTCGAAGTAGACTTCTAAGATCTCAGGGTAAGGACGAAATGAGATGTTACTGAGTCCACCCAAGAAATTGGTGATTAATGGGATATTGTGATTGTGATTGTGATTGACTGTGCTGCTACTTAGTATATTGTCCATAATAGTACTGTATAAAATGCCAAAGTCAGTAATAATAAATGTTGCAATTTTTTTCATTTTATTGGAGATCCCATTATAATTTAACAATATGAGACATGATTACAAAATGTCTCAACATCAGATGTGGAGAATATGTTTTCTAAACATCACTTTTATTCAAAGATTTGTTATCATAACACACCTGTGAACATACCCTTCAAATTATTGTTCCCACAAAGGTAAGCTCCAAACTTACCCTCATTTTGTTGTTTGTTGTTTTGGGGACACATTTGGTGTGGGTCTACACGTGGGTTGGCACTCAGGGATGACTTTTTCCAGTACTCAGAAAACCATATGGGGCATCTAAGATATTACAAGCGTTAGCTGTAAGCAAGACAAACACCCGCCCTACCTGCAGTACTATTGCTCCAGGATTAGAATTTCACTTTTTTTTAAATCTATTAACTAGTCTGGGCTGGAGGGATAGCACAGGGTAGGGTGTTCACCTTACACATGGACGACCCGGGTTTGATTCCTCCACCCCTCCCGGAGAGCCCGGCAATCTACCGAGAGTATCTCATCTGCACGGCAGAGCCTGGCAAGCTCCCTGTGGCGTGTTCCATATGCCAAAAACAGTAACACCAAATCTCATAATGGAGACGTTACTTGTGCCTCTTAGAGCAGATCGATGAGCAACGGGATGACAGTGACAGTGACAGTGATTAAATAGTTCATGCCACAAGCAATAGAATTGTTGTCAGTTATTTACATAAATTGGATACTTGCATGATTGTCAAGGAATACTTTAAGTAGACTGAAGTCTAAATGCTGGTTAAAAAGCTATGATTTTTAACCTTATCATTGGCAGTAACTAAACTACAGGGAAAAACTGCCTCCTCCACACAGACCTGTGATTGGTGCTAAAAGTACCAGACACTGAGGAAGATGCAGTCAAGGACACAGACAACCAAGCAGGTCAGACTTTTCTACATATTTGCTCTCCTCATCCTGCACCTTTCTCGTTCCAATATCTCTAGATTTGAGTGACCAGGGATGGCTTATCCTTTTGCTATACCTTCTTATGGAAATAGTGGAAACTGCTGAGAATGCTAACTGTATCTTCACCACTCTGTCCCACGTACTTTTTCATTCTTAGCCATTCCATTGCATACCTCCCCAAAGCCAGAGGTCCTAAGGAAAAAATTCCCCAGGGATTACTCAACAGTTAGGGAGTGTACAGTTGATCTACTGTACATCTACAGTAGAAGAAGTTCATCTACTGACCTTCTTCTACTGTACCCACTGTTCCTGGGGGCAGTGGAATAAGAAGAGGAGTCTGATATATTAGATTAGACTTCAAATATTTCAATCTGCAAATGCTTAACACGATTATTTTCAACTTGTTGCTTTAACCCACTACTTTGACATCTGACAATTTATTTTTCTTCCAACTCTGTGACATTATTCATTATTCACAGTTTGTCTGGATTGTAATCAAATCTCAAAAAAAGGACATAAAAGAACTAAATGGTTTCCCCTGTGAATAAGCACCGAGAAATTAACATTTATGGACCTTACCTCTACAGTTTCCTCTCGGAGAGCCCAGCAAGATACTGAGAGTATCTTGCCCGCATGGCAGAGCCTGGCAAGCTACCCGTGGTGTATTTGATACGCCAAAAACAGTAACAAGTCTCACAATGGAGACATAACTGGTGCCCGCTCGAGCAAATCTATGAACAATGGGATGACAGTGCTACAGTGCTACTTCTACAGTTTAAGGGAATGTGCTATATGAACACTTCTAATTATTTTTTAAAAAAGTATTCATCAGTTTATTTAATAAAACTCCCCTGCTATGTGCTGGGCACTTGTGTGAGCCATGGAGATATAAGTGTAAGAAATGTTAGTGCTGGAGTATCAGTGTATCACTGTCATCCTGTTGCTCATTGATTTGCTTGAGCAGGCACCAGTAACGTCTCCATTGTCAGACTTATTGTTACTGTTTTTAGCATATCGGATACGCCCCGGGTAGCTTGTCAGGCTCTGTCATGCGGGCAGGATACTCTCAGTAGCTTGCCAGGTTCTCTGAGAGGGGAGGAGGAATCAAACTTGGGTCAGCTGTGTGCAAGGCATACACCCTCCCTACCCGCTGTGCTATTGCCCCAGTCCAAGACTCCTAATTCTTAGATTTTGAAATTTGGAGTTTTCTTCTGTCTGAGTGATAAAATAATTTTTTCACCATTAACAATAATTCTAACAAAATTGGAAATCTTTTTAAATCCTTCTATTATAAATCTAGACCCATTTGGAAACTTTTAATATCTACCACAGTGCACTTTAGGGCATAGCATATAACTCTCATTAATAAAAATCAAATACATTTTACAACTAAGGCTAAAGACGGTAAAGAAAACATGTATTTTCCTGGAATCTCAGTTAATAATTTTTAATTTAATTCTCATACACATGCCCAATTTGATTCTTAAATTGGTGTGATACAAATAATTGTACTTAAATGTTTCATTCACATTAATCAACAACATGATATTAATATTCTGGACTATTATATCTTGCAAATGGTTTATAATGAGGTAAATAACTAAAGAATTATTACTTTTATAAACCTGTTAAAATTATCCACTGTCAATATTTTTCCAAGTAAGAATAAAATAGACCATATATCCAAATGAGCATATAATATTTATATTAATGTTGCCACTATTAGTTGTGAATAATTTGATAATAATTAATACAGTCACCATATCAAAAATTATTTCTAAGTTAGAGACAAGATTTAGTACTATTCAACTTGATGTATATCTTCTTCATGTATAAAAACCAACAGCACGGGCCAAAACGAGAAAATGTACTGGTGCCTGTGGTTCGGATGGATGTCTTGGACAAGCACATATTAAGAACACATATATTATTGCTGGGAATAGGATTCAATACAAGTATTAAATGGCAGCAATACTCTTAACTGTAAAATGGGAAAAAATTCGAAGAGATGACCAGTAAGTGGCAATACCATTTAATCTCCTTAATTAAACAATAGGGATGAAAATAACTAGAAGATATTCAAGAATCAGAAAAGCCCATATTAAAAACAAACAGAAGACATTATAACCAAGATAACAGATGACAGAGATTCACCACAGCTATCAAGCTAAACAAAACTAATGATTTCAGAAAGATGAGAGGAGACAGTTAATCAATGGAACATTGCCAGAAAGTATTAGCAATAAGTAAGTAAACAAACAGACAAATTTCCTACATATCCTGAACATTAAAAATAGACATTTAATTGAAAAATGTCAATACCGGCCTGAAGATTTATTTCAGCAATAGAGCACTTGCCTTGCATGTATAGGCCCTTTGCCCTAGAACGCATGCACATGTCAGTGCATGCACTCAGGAACACAGGCGCGCGCACTCACATATGCACATTGTGAAGAATGAGCGAAGTTTGGATTCATGTATTTCACTAAAAGTATCTGAAAGAAATAGTAGGATGTAAAGTATTGGATTGAAACAAAGAAGAAAAAGAACCATAATTTGGAGAAAGAAAAACTGACAACAACAAAAAAGCAAATTCAAAAAGATAAACCTTTTTTTTTTTGATGTCAGGGTCCCACACATTGTATGCAACTTGTAACTCAGCCACATCCCAAACTCCAAGGCAATTTAATTTTATCATGCCAACTCATGTCTTTCTACTTGACGGTAAGCAAGATATGTAATTTTTCTATTTTGTATTATTGAAAACATGAGTTATGGTGGATCTTCCTCAGACCAAACATGAGGAATCCATTTATATACTTTATGGGGTCATATTATGAGACTGAATGGGCAATTTCTCACTAACACATTTAAGCCTTAAGGAAATAGAGTTCAAAATCTTGGTTTTGTTGTCTGATAATAATCATTTGACCAGAAATTATGATTTAGAGTTGATTGTCATGTAAGCAATAGCATAAAGGGTGCCAAACTTGTTCATTTACAAAGAACTATAAGCTACTGATAATAATCTTTGTGCATGGAATTAAATTTTCATGAAGATGTGAGAAACAATATTTATAAGTTCAGACAAAAAACAATATCAAAATATTATAGAATTACATGAAAATCACAAAACTCTAATTTTGGAGAGTTGCTTTAATACTCTTTGAAATTATAATTAAAGATTTTATATGTGTATAATTAACTAAGATATAAATTTTCCCATGAACTAGAAGGAGAGGTTTCTAAATGCAAAGTCCTACATAGAATGATTAGTGTAACAGTACCTTCCTTCACTACTAAATTTTCTGCATAATGTCAGAAAGTAATTAGGACAAAGTACAAATATGAAGCAATTTCTATTCTACCAGTCATGCAGTTGTGAGGAAAGGTCCAATTACTCTACCTATATCCAGTATTACTAATACTAATGTTCTACAGCCTGTAGAGTTGTCTGCCCCCAATTTAGCTTCTGTTTTCAAATGGTACTCATTGGCTCATATGATGGATTCTAGGGATTTGGATGCCAGATTTGATTAAGTCACTGCCAAAACTTTACTCATTGACAATCTGGACTGGGACTATTGTTTCCCCAAGGGCTTCTCCTCAGTTTTAGATGTGTGAATCCAAGAGAAAAACACAGGTTCTACTGCTCAATAGCTAAAATAAAATACATCTGAGTGACAGTCTCTAGAATAAATCTCAGTGACATTTTGTTTAGATATCTCTAACTAGTTGCCACTTTTCTACAAACTCCACTTGTCAAAATCTATGACTTGAGATAAATCTCCTTGCTACTCAGAATCACAGAAAGAGTCTGTGAGTTTGTTGTTATAGGCTGCTAAAGGGCAGTCTGTGAACTTTTAGCTTTAGATTCAAAGCCTACACATCAAATATGCAGTGTCCTGGTCTTTACTTAAGACTAGTCAAGCTCTTTCAAGTATGCACCCAAAGTATATTTTAGCAAGCTTGCTGGGCTCTCCGAGAGGGGAGGAGAAATCGAACACAAGTTGGCCGAGTGAAAGGTGAACGCCCAACCACTGTGCTATCGCTCCAGCTCATTAATGAGTCATCACATAAAACTTCTGTAAGAACTAAAATAATAATTGAAGAATATCAATGTTATTCTAGTTTATTTTTTTGTGCAGTCAGGTTATTAACTTGAGTTATTTTATTGTGTCCTAATATAAGCATTTACTGTTAAGAATATCCTTACTATTACTGCTTATTATTACTTTCCTGTGGCTTTGAATATCTTGGGTTTATTTTTTAATTATCAAAAATGTGTTTCATTAATTGTAATAGAGCAAGAGTGCTCAGTTGTTGGTTGTTTAGAGTCTAAATGCTTGAAATTGCCCCACGTTCCTTTTTACTGTTAATGTCCACATTTCTAACATGAATATCCAAAAAAGAGATATACGATTTAATTTTCACTGCATCATAGACAGCATTTTTTTTGTGTATCCTAGTATATGGTCTCTCCTAGAAAATGCTCCAGGTACACTGAACAATGCATATTCACTTTCTGAGAGAACGGAGATAGCTGCACTTCTCTGTTAGTCTTAGTTCTTCCATTTCCTCATTTGGGGATGTTATTTACTCATTGATGTTTTTGTTCATTTTCTTTATTATCTTTGGACCATGCCCATGATTCTAAGGACTTCCTCCTGGCTCTGCACTCAGGGATCACTCCTGGCAGTGCCCAGCAGACAATATGGGGTACCAGGGATTAAACTGGGTTGGCCAAGGTCAAGATAATGCTCTATAAGCTGGACTCTACTTCCAGTTCCTCTTTATTTTCTCCTGGATTGATCTTTTCAATAATGGGGATGAGTATTAGACTTTCTGATTACCATTGTGTTGCCATTGATAAATTTCTTCAGGTCTGTTAGTAGTTGCTTTAAGAAATTTCCACCATTTAATTTGGTACATTATATGTTAATAAGATTTAAAGCTAGCTTTATCTTTTGTTACCTCCTTACTTTGACCTGTTTTGTCTGAACAAGTATGGCCACCTTTGCTATTTTTATTATACCATTTGTTTTATAGGATGATTTTCCACATTCTTTCCCTAAGCCTGAGTTAATCATGTGTGTTTCTTGTAAGCAGCAGAAGGTTGGAACTTAAGGTAGAAGTAAAGAAGCATAAAAATTAGCATGGAAATAAATTACACAGAAATGAAGAAAATAATGCAAAAGTTCAGTGAATCCATGAATTGTTTTTTTTTAAAGAATAAAAAAATAGCAAACACTTAACTAACTTTACAAAGAAAAAAGAGAAAACTTTTAAGTTAGATCAGAAATCAGAGGGGAGAAGTTAAAACAGATATTAAAAAATACAAAATGTCATAGGAGATAACTATAAACAATCTTATGCCACTACAATAGATATTCTAAATTAATTATTAAAATATTTAATAGGGGCAGGAGAGATAGTACAAAGGCCAGGACATTTGCCTTACAAGTGATTAACCCAGTTTTAATCCCTGACACCCCATGTGGTACCCATGGCCCTGCCAAGAGTGATCTCTAAGTGCAGAGTCTGCAGTACAGCCTAGGTATCTCCAGGGACATATAAATAAATAAAATAAGAGAATCTATTATGAGTAGTTTTAGGTTTGCCTGTCTTAGAATAATAGAACTCCTAAATATGAATTAGTATAAGGCATGAAGCATGAACAAATAAATATTTTTAAGGAAGTTGACACAGAACCAAACACCCTCCCAACTAAATAAAAACAAAAAATAAACCAGGTCAAATGTATTTACTAGAAGCTATGCTCAACATTCAAAGAGGACGCATTAGCTATTCAGAACAAAAGACATAGCTATCCTTCCTAAGAGCTTCTTTAAGGAATTAGGATGTGGAATTAGGATGATAAATCCTAATTCTACAGTCATACAGAGAAATTACTAAAAAAAGAAAATTTAAGTTCAATATTCATGACAAACATTGATAAAAAGATGTTCAAATAAATTTTAACAAACCAAATTCAATAACATATCAAAAGGATTATATACTCTTCATCTCAAAGATACAACCAATTAATGCAAAATTATATGATATAATTACTTTATATAGATGCAAAAATAGTATGATCATATGAATAGGTAGAGAAAAGATTTAATAAGATATAACATATACTTATGATAGAAACCTGCATCAAAATAAGAATAGAAAAATATTATATTAAAATATTGAAAGTCTATGGCTACTAAAATACTAAAATACAGAAATCCAAAACCGTGTGGCTGCTAGTGCGGCCTCTCGACCTCATATCTCTTCATTCTTGGCAATGGAAAACAAATTATCAAATGCTTTCTTTTCAGCAGATCAACTTTAGGGAGGAGAAACTCCAAATCAATAATAGTGAGTTTTTTGTTGAAATATTGAATGTAATCGAAGTAAAGTGAAATTTACCAGTTATACATGTGGGGTGGGGAGCTGGGGAAGTCGGGGGAGGGGGAGGTATACTGTGATTCTTGGTGGTGGAATATGTGCACTGGTGAAGGGATGGGTGTTCAAGCATTGTATAACTGAGACTTAAACCTGAAAGCTTTGTAACTTTCCACATAGTGATTCAGTAAAAGAATAAATTAATTAAAAGAAAAGTAAAAAAAAAAACTAAAAAAATATTGAAAGTCTTAAAAAATTAGCCCATTGCTAAAATTACATTAACAATAAAAAATTGAAAGTTTTTTATTGAAGGCTAGGTATAAGGCACTATTATTCAATAAGGTAGCTTTATAAATTATAATCATAGTAATAAGGTAGCAAGCACTGTAGCACTGTCATACCGTTGTTCATCGATTTGCTTGAAAGAGCACCAGTAACGCCTCCATTGTAAGAGTTGTTATTACTGATTTTGGCATATCGAATATGCCATGTGGAGCTTGCCAGTCTCTGCCATGAGGGCAGGATACTCTAGGTAGCTTGCCAGGCTCTCTGAGAGGGAAGGAGGAATCGAACCCAGGTTGGCCATGTGCAAAGCAAATACCCTAGCCACTGTGCTATTGTTCTAGTCCAGTATTAAGGAAAGAAAAATAAATTAAAAGAATTTAACTTGGAAAATATGTCAAGCAATCACTTTTTGCAGATGAGATGATAATACACATAGAAAACCTTGGCCAAAAAAAGAAAACCTTTTAGAAAGAATAAGTTACTGGAGAGTGATTATAGGAGGTAAGGCATTTTTCTTGCATGAGACCAATAACCCTGGCTCAAATTTCTGGCACCTCTGGATGTGACTCAAAAAACAAATACAAAATTTAAAAATGAGAAAATATTTTGGTTGGGGAGATAGTACAGCAGGGTAAAGCACTTGCCTTGCATACAGCCAATACCAATTAGAATCTCTGGTATCACATAGGGTCCCAGAAGCACAGACAGGACCACTAAGGAGTACCACAGAGTGTGGCCCCAAAACAAAACAAAGCAAAAACAATCAATGAAGCATTACAATAAAATAACATAGGCATTAGAAATCAACTTCCAAAAATATTTGTATATCTGTATGCAAAGAACAAATAAAAGAATTACTTCTAATTACAATTATTTCAAAAAATCAATCTACCTAAGAATTGATATAAAGTGAAGATTGTGTACAAACTGAAAATTAAAAGCTTCTGGTTTTAGAAAAAAACAAGATAAATGACACAAAGAAATGGAAAAAAATCCATGCTCATCTTTGGAAAGCATTAAAATTGTTAAAATGACTGTCACACCCAAAGCATTACACAGATTTAATGAAATCCTGTGGAAATCTTTAGGGACATACAACTAATTCTCTTTAAAATTTGTATGTTTCACTAAAGTCTCTGAGCAAAACATGGGTGGTATTGCATACACTGATTTAAGTAACACTAAAACTGTTGCATCAAAGAACTGAAACATGGTATAGCAGGTAGGTCACTTGCCTTACACATGGATGACCTGGATTCAACCCTCAGTACCAAATAGGGTTCCCTGAGTACACACTAAAAGTGACTTCTGAACACATAATCAGGATCAAACCTTGAGTATTATCAGGTGTGTTCCAAAAACAAAACAGAAAAAAGAAACATACAATTGTAGCTTGACACTTCCTATCATATTCTAGATAATCTGAATTTTACAGTTTACTTTTCATTGACTCCATCTACATGTTTAAATATTGCTACTTCTATTTCGATAAACTCCTAATTTTTATCTCAGCCTAGTAATTGCTGCCCTATTGCATTAAAAACTAGGCACATATTTTTTGAGTCAGATTCATATTATTTCACCTCTCTTATACTTTAAGTTGTTAGTAGTTTAAGCACACTAGTAATATAACAAAATTAATTCCAAAACTCTGTACATAAGGTCATGGTTTTGGATGTTTATTGGTAACAAAAATATGCTAATAGGACAGAACTGAATTTCTCTTTAAGGCACACTTCAGGTTCTTAAATGAGGAAATATGATGCTAGCAGCATTCTACACTCCAGAGGGGCCATTTCTTCTTAAAAAGAAGTCTGATGCACAAGTTTTACTTCCAAGAAGATTTCATCAGAAAATATAGTGTACTGAGATGGGCAAAATACAGCTTTTTGCTCTCCCTCTATACATCATTAATGTCAGCTGTTTAAAAATGAATGTCTCTGAGCCAGTTTGCAGCATGTTTTATGACTGAAAAAGTGTTTAGTGTGGATATAAGTCAGCATATGATTTGTGCCTGACAACAGATGCTGCCTGTGACGTTTCACGGGGAGAGAATAATGAAGGGAAGCTGCTGCCTAGATTCTATTCATTAGATTTTTCATTTTAATCAGGTCACAGTTCGAGACATTCTGACAAGTCATCACCACTTAAATACAAATTCAAGAGTTATCAAGTCTGATAAACAGTAATCTAGTTTAAAATAATTTGAACTGATGACTTTCATTTACATGTGGCTAATGCAAGATTTTGTTTATTTGTTTATTTTAGATTCTCAGCAAGTTGAAGAGTTCATTGAGTAACTTGCATTGGGAGATAAATTCAAACAAGAACACTCAATTTCCAGTCACTTGTCAACTCCTCTATTAACAAGTGAAGAGAACTGATAGATTCAAAAGTGTGTTCGACTTTTTGAATTTGAAGACTTCTGTAGCTGCTAAAAACTGAGACTGGAAGATTTCAGAATTGAAAATCAATTTAATATAATGAAAGGTGAAGAGTTGAGTTCAATGACATAAATGGTGGATATTAAGAATAGCAAAAGCTAATAGCTAGTAATTTACATACAGCAAAAACCACATAGCAGCCATATCATACATCAACACCTTAAGTCCTACCTACTTTATGAGGGAGGGCAATACTGATTACCGAAAGAATAGATCATTCCCCACAGCTTAGTTCTCCCTGAATAGAAAAATTGTAATAAACTGGATTCTCATTTTCTCTTGTCTGTGTTAAGCTTTAGGCTGCCATGAATCATTATATCTACCTAAATCTTTTAGAAAAAAAAAACATGCTTCCTCTATTTTTTCATTTATGCTACTGCTATCAATTAGATCATTTAATGCTGATACAAACTAGTTTTCTTAGATCCTTAGTTAATGAATTCAGCTTTAAGGACTTGCTATATGGAAGTTGTATCAAATTTAGGACATATATGTTACAGCTAAAACTATAAAGTCCCAAAAGAAAACAAAGAACTAAATCTTTGTTAACTATTTAAGGGGTTTCTTAGATATGACACTAAAAGCAAAAATTACAAAAAGAATTTATAATGTAAACTTTACAAAATTAAACACTTGTGTGCTGCAATTGACATTGTCAAGAAAGGCAAAATCTGGAGCCAGAGAGATATTACTGAATGTAGTGTATTTGTTTTACATGAGGCAGATGGGGGTTAAATCTCTGGCATCCCATATGGCCAGCCAAGCAATGCCAGGACTCATCACTGAGAACCACTGGCTATGGGCCCAAAGCAAAAGAATATATATATATATACAAACAAATATATATATATATATACAAACAAATAAAAGCAAAAGGTAATCACAGAATGGGATAAAGAAGTATTTTTAAACCATTATTAATGAAAGGAAATTTTGAAGCTCTATAATAAATTTTATATTTTAATAATAAAGAGACAAACCGTCAAAATGGTTTATGTATTTAAACAGCTATTTCTCTAAAGATATATAAATGGCCAGTGCACATGAAAAATGAAAATATGTATCACAATTAGTCACTGGAAATATGAATATCAAAATATAACTATTCCAAGACAGTCATAATACAATAAAAGAAGTGAGAGATGATAAACTTCAGCAAAAGAAAAAAGAAACTGGAACTCTCATACTTTGAAAATAAAATTCTTTTTTTTTTTATTTTATTTTATTGAATCACCATGTGGAAAATTACAATGCTTTTAGGCTTAAGTCTTAGTCATACAATGCTGAAAAAACCATCCCTTCACCAGTGCCCATATCCCACCACCGAAGACCAAAAAAAAAAGCAAACCACAGTACACCTCCCATCCCGCCCACCCCTGCACCCCCCCGCCTTGTAACTGATAAATTTCACTTTACTTTCTATTTGCTTTGGTTACATTCAATATTTCAACACAAACCTCACCATTATTATTAGGAGCACCCCACTAGAGTCAGACCTGTTGTGAAGAGAAATGAGGTCGAGCGGTTTTGTATTTCTGTACTTTAACAACTAAGTCCAGGGAGATTTCTTCCGGATATTCGATCATTGCAAGCTTGTAAACCCCATCTGTGGTGTCATAATATGGCGGTCCCCACGCCCTTCATCCCCGGGAAGGGACAGGCGAGAGAGAGAAATACCTTTCCCCTCCCGGGCGGGCATGGAGTCGTAGCTTAGTTCTCTGGCAGGAAACAATCTGCAAGAGCAGTCCATGTTGTAGTTGGTTCAGCTGAGTCTGGATTCACATGGGTGCAGCTGCGGAGGAGCCGCACACACGTGAGGCCCCCGGGGTCACATCTCGGCAATGGTGGTCGAAAATAAAATTCTTAACTGTTCAATCAGTTTGAAAAAAAAGTTGTACAAAATATTAAACACAGAGCTATCTTAAGGTCAGTTCACGCCTAGATATATCACTGTATCACTGTCATCCCATTGTTCATTAATTTACTCCAGGGGGCACCAGTAACATCTCTATTACACTCAGCTCTGAGATTTTAGCAGCCTCCCCTTACACATCTTTCCCAATGATTAGAGGTTCTTTCAGGGTCGGGGAATAAGACCCATCGTTACTGTTTTTGGCATATCGAATACATCACAGGTAGCTTGCCAGTCTCTGCCATGTGGGCGGAATATTTTCGGTAGCTTGCCGGGCTCTCCTAGAGGTATGTATATATATGCTATTGTATTTTGATATGAATATGCCACAGGGAGCTTGCCAGGTTCTCCCAAGTAGGCAATAGACTCTTGGTAGCTTGTCAGGTTCTTCAAGAGGGTGTTACCGCCTAGCTACTGGAAAGTGGGGGATCTGGGTGGAAGAGGCCCAGTCCCGATCTGAGCAGCCTTGGAGATCTCAGCCCAGGGTCCCGCACACCTGGGTTCTTCCACCGGCTCACCCCATGTGTGAGGCTTGTCCAAACATGTTGAGAGTTTCCCTGAGCACTAGATATATACCCACAAATATGGCATACATCCACAGAATAAACAAACCAAAATACACACATATATATATACATATATATATGTGTGTATATATGTATTTATATATACACACACACCACTGCTCTAAGCCATATTTTTCACAATAGTCAAAATTGAAAGGAATACAACTGTCTACCATCTTGTGAATGCATAAACAGAATTTGATATATCTGTATAAAATTAAAGTATTCAACAATTAAAAAAGAAATGGATCGTTGGTAGAGGTTACATGGCATTCTACAAGAAAAAAACCCAGTCACTCAAGACTATATGTTGTTTATTTCACTTAACTATAGTTTCCAGAAGAGACATATCTATAGCACAAATGCTAAAGTAATGATTATGTAGACTTAATGGGATAGTGGGTGGTTAGGTAGAGAATGACTAAAAATGGATGTAAGATTTCTTTTGGACATGATGAAATTGTAATAAAATTAAACTGAAGTGATAATTGAACAATTCAAACAATATGCTGAAAAAATTTAATGATTTATGTAAAGTAAGTGATTTTTTTGGCATGCAAATTCTACTTTTAAAAAAGCTAAGAACAGGAACACACACTTATAACTGCTACTTAAAAAGAGTTGGAAATATAGGAATCAACCAATATTGCCTTGCTTGAATCCAATGGTGGGTCACAACAGCAATTTTATTGTCTATCCAACATTTCTAAACATAAAATAGAATAAATCAGATTGTCATTAAATGATATAGAATGCTATTAGGAGAGGTAAAAAGCAGAAGAGAGGATTAGAGGAAAGAAAAAAATGGAAAAAAGAAGGAAATGAAACACATTGAATAGTGGCCTTATATTCAATACATCATGCACATGACTGACTTTGGTTCGATTCCCAGAATTTCATATGAATCTCAGAGCACTGTCAGGAGTAATTCCAGAACACAGAGCCAGGACTAACCGCTTGGCATAGCTGGATGTGACCCAAAAGAAACAAACATAAAGAAATGATATGATTTTTAGTCTTTGTTTATATTCATTACAATAGAGCATCATGCACTTTGAAACGTAGTAACGAATGTAGGAACAAACAGAAGTTTCTTTGTACTAAGCAAGGAAAACCTTCCTTAATCAGTATTCCTCAATGCTCTGGTCCTCCTCCACCCAGACCCCCCATTTTCCAGTAGCTTCGCAGCCACACCCACAAACTGCCCCAGCGCCATGTAATCCCATCAAAGGCCAAGATCCAGAGGCTATAAAATGAAGCTCCTGGTAGCTAGCCTTATAGTTTCGCCCACTGATATACCTGAAGGAGTACACATGTGTTCGGTTTTAACATACTTCATATAACTCTCAATATGCATTCTCCATCCCTCTCAGAGAGCCCGGCAAGCTACCAAGAGTATCCCGCCCGCACAGGAGAGCCTGACAAGCTCCCCGTGGCATATTAGATATGCCAAATACAGTAACAATAATGGATCTCATTCCCCTGACCTTGAAAGAGCCTCCAATACGGCACCATTTGGAAAGACGTGTAAGGAGAGGCTGCTAAAATCTCAGGGCTTGGACAAATGGAGACTTTACTGGTGCCTGCTTGAGCAAGTCAATGAACAACAGGATGACAGTGATACAGTGGCACAGTGATACAATAGCGCTTAAGTTTTTCTTTGTTTCTTGTTTGTTTTGCTTTTTTTCATTTGGCATTGATGTTCTGTAAAGATCGATACCTTTTCAGGGAATAGAGGCAGAGTACAACACGTAAGGTGTACAGTCCAAGCTGAGTTCAATTTCCAGCATACCATATGGTACCCTGAGTCCCTCCGGGAGTGATTCATGGGATTCATGGGCACAGGCAGGAGGAAGCCCTGAACGTAACTAGATATGCCCCCAAAACAAAAACAGACAAGAAAAGAGTCTTACCCTCTTAACAAAAATTAATACAAATTTATATTAAACTGTGTCCCTTCTTAAGCAGTCATTTTCGGTGACTGAGAGCTATTCAGTTCTGAAGTAGAGGTAATTTCTTCTTTAAAAATGTAGTAAAATTGGTATTGTTTTCAAGAGAACGTACTTCCAACAAAGGGCTCAAGGAGGTACTGATCATACAGGCAGAAATACCCACATTTAGTCCTACATAACTGTTCTCATTAATATGTAAGGCAGGCAGGGTTTATAGAGTATCTCTGAGAAGGAAGAAAAAATAACCGATAAATATGTTAATTACAAGGTCTTAGTTAAGAGTAGACTTTTCACAAGGGCATAGGCAAAGCCGAAAACCTCTCTGGGCCTGGTTGTAAAACATGGACACAACCTGTATACTTCATTAGCTACAGATGGTACCAAGAGGGAGCTAAACTGAAAACAAATATAAGGAGCCTGATACAGAAGATGAAATTAATGACACAGATTACACATCACACCTATGACCTCCAACCAGTGCTGTTTTGTGAGAAAGCCTTGACGGACAGCCTACTCAAGGAACTGTTTGCTTCCTTTTATATTTATTTTCTTTCATATTTATTAACTTTATATTTAAAATAAGTCAAATAAAACAAAGAAAGTTGCTACATACAATTTATGTATTATAAAACTTGAAAATAAAAAAATTAATTTCCGGAAGTAATATATAGGGTTCCATTCACCAGCAAGTTTCTGTTGCTATAAATACAAAATTAAAATAAAATAATTTATCTATATTTTAAAAGAAAGTTTTCAAATGGCTCATTTCACCTTAGCTATTCTACTGAAAATCTGGTAGATCACTTGAAATTAAAAAAAAAAACACACACACATTTTTAAAACTTTCTCAAAAATTTACAAGTGGCCAATTTATATCATTTTATTCCTCTCAAGGTCAAAACAGAACTATTTCTACCGCCACCAAAAATATTAGTTGTGATTTAGCAAAATAAAATCCATTCTTTCGATAATTCAATACTTTTAAATACTTTTCACTAGCCTATCTCCATTGCTTAGTGCATTTATGAATAACTCATAAAGTTGAAGAGATACAAACAGTAAAGTCTGAGTTCAGGGAACAGAGTGATAAACAAAACATAGATAAGCTAAACGCTTTGCATTCAGGGGACTCAGCATTTGTGGCCTCCAAATACTATTGGGATTAACCTCCAAGGACATGGCTGGCAGAACTGGGGGCAAATCCCAGGAATTGCTATGTGTGATACATATATATATAAGCATATATATTATATATGTGTATATATGCTTGTGCATATGTGTGTACACATATGAGTGTATGGGAAAGAAGTGTTTGAGTTCAAATTCTGATAATTTTGTTAATCACTCATCAGATCTCAGAAAAATACTTATATTTTTCTGTTCCTTCATTTGCATTATGGAAACAATACACCTGGTGAGTCTCACACAATCAACTTTGAGGGTAAAACTGGAATTTATAAGATTCAATATATAATTACTTTTAATAACATTAATCATTCAGAACTAACATTCGGCTTTTTTCTACCTCTATAAAAATAGTTTGTTTCCCCTTAGGTTGGAAATATAACTCAAAAACTGGAAAATAATTATTGCAAGCAAGTAGACAGGGTAACTTCCAGTACTGCTTGATCCCAGAGCACCCTCAGGAGGGACACTCAGGCACCAAGAAAGGTATACTCTCAAGTCACCTCTGGTGTGGCCCATATGTTGAGGTCTCAGTAGCTGGCCTGAGACTTTGACTAAATCCCCTAACCCTGAAATAAAGGGGTCCACAGGCTTGCTTCAGCACTCCTCACAGGTAGGCACTCTGGTTGAGGATGAGGGATGTAACAGTTACCATCTGCCTGAGCTGATACACTGGGCCCTGAGAGCCGGAGATATAAATCATTAAGTAACACCTGTACTGAGTCTGATGAGGTAAAAGTGATACATGCAGATTGCCCCTGAAGTGTGTGTATAAAAACGCCTCTGTGAGAGCTAATAAATGGATTGCTGATTGACCACCAACTTTCCCCTTTCCGAGTGGTTCTTTCTCGGTGGGGGAGTCCGCGGGTGTGTGGAGGGTCAGGGCAGAGTCTTCTCCCCTTCCCTCTCCCTCTCCTTTAGGGAGTAAGTCTGGCAACCAGTCGGATCATACTCCAGTGTGCCGGGTTCAACTGGCCAGGGACCATGACACCCATATATTTAAAAAATACATATTTTTTCTCTTTCATTAACCTTTAGATTTTATTGTGATGTTTATCCAATCACTGGAAGAAAATAATATTGTTCTTGTGTCTGAAATATCAGAAAATAAAGAGAAATTTAAATGAACCAAATAAAAACATAAGTGTTGGCACTACTATATACAGAGTGAACACAACTAAAACTACTCTCTCAATATGCTGTAAACCTTTGCTGTACAAGCTTCAGTGAGAGTCTCAGAACTTTGTTGTGCTATCAATATTTCCAAAGGCATGATTTGTCTCGGGGATACTCCTCTATTTACAATATACAGTGTTTAGCAACATTCCTGGCATCTATCAACTTGACATAGATGGATTTCAGTACTTACTGCCACATTTTATAACCTGGAGAGTCTTCAGAATGCAGGCCAAGGAAAGAACCAACGATAGAGTGTACTCTTAGCATCATAAACTGAGGAGACGGATTAGAGTTCCCATAGAGGCCCAAATTTAATTGCTGGCACTGTGTGGCCCCAGGTACCAGCAGGAGTTTGCCAAACAGAAAACCTAAGGCACATTTCAGGGGAACTCATGGAAACCTGACTTTATCATGCCAGAGAGATCAGTAGATTGTCATTCTTTCATCATCATAATCATCATCCCATTGATCGGCCATTTTCTCGAGAGGTCTCAGTAACGTCTCCATTCATCCTAGCCCTGAGATTTTAGAAGCCTCTCTTTACTCATCCTTCCCAACTGTGCCCCACTAGAGGCTCTTTCAGGGTCGGGGGAATGAGGCCCATCATTGCTACTTGTTTTGGCATATTCCATGGGGAGTTAGTCAAAAACCAAACTCCCAGAAGTGCGCGGCCACTTATAGCTAGTTCTCCCTCTCGGAGAACCTGTCATTCTTTAGGGAAAAAATAACTAAAAAGAGAAAACAAGAAGACAAGAGAAAACAAGAAGACAGTGGATGAGGTTAGTAAAAATATTTAAGTGAAAGTACACATTAGAAAAGGTTCCAGGGCCTGGGGGAGTGTACAGTGGGCAGGACCCTTGCCTTGTATGATATTGACCATTTGATTTCCAAAGCTAACTATGATTCCCTGAGCACAACCAAGAGATTACTACATGTACAGCCAAGAGTCAACCCTGAACAATTTTGGGTGTAGGCACCCCCCAAAAAAATAGAAAGGAAAAAGAAATATTCCAATATTTAGCAACAATTGAAGTTGATAAAGCAAGTAGTGAGCATCAAGGTAAGTAGCGATAGAGGGAAGACTGAAACATAAACTAGAGGGTATATATTGTGACCAAGAGTCAGGTGGTCTCACTTTCTGCAGTGATATTGAAACCGTATAGAGGGATGAATGAATAAGGTGATAGAACAGTAGGTATCCAGAACTGATAAAAGAGTCTCACCCATTAGCCAGCAGTGTTTTTGTGTCACAAATGGTAGAGTGATGCAAGTGAGAGTTCAAGTCAGATCTCATATTTTCTTTCCTTGGAATAAAAGAGACGCAATATTTTTTGGTAATTTTTTACCTCTTATGGACCTAGCTTTCTGTGTCACGCTCCTGTTGGTTACATAAGCCTCCCCATAAATAGGTTTTGCTTTTTTGACTAAAGTTTATGCACTTTAAAATCAGGAATTTTATCTTCTTTCCATTTCCCATGCTGCCTTGAAAAATACTATTTAGAACATGTAACCTGTGTAGAATTAACAATAAATATCATTATTTCGTTTCAAAAATAAATAAAAGGAGAAAAATGAGAAGTTTGGGAACATTTGATGGTATTATAGGTATAGGGAATGATATTAAGTTGGCCACCTGCATCTAGTATATTGCTTAAATCTTACTGAATATAAAATTATATTAAATAATAAATTTCTATAGAAATATTTAATGAGAAAATTCTCTCTGTATCTCTTATCTGACCCAGTTTTTTTAATGCACTGTGTTTTTTTGTAGCACTGTAGTACTGTTGTCCAGTTGTTCATCAATTTGCTCGAGCGGGCACCAGTAACATCTCCATTGTGAGACTTGTTGTTACTGTTTTTGGCATATTGAATACGCCACGGGTAGCTTGCCAGGCTCTGCTCTGTGGGTGGGATACTCTCAGTAGCTTTCTGGGTTCTCTGAGAGGGACAGAGGAATTGAACCCAGGTTGGCCGCATGCAAGGTAAAAACCCTACCTGCTGTGCTATCACTCCAGGATGCAATAATTAACATCTTAATTTTCAAAAACAATTTAATATCTGTGATATGACAAAAAAACTAAAAATAATAGAGTCAATAGTTTAAAACAAAATGGTGAATGAAGAGTGTGAAAGGGAAAAAGAGCAAGGAGATTGTGCTTACTTATCTGTGTAGACAGACATCAGTGATTTTATTTTAATCAGTCAAACATATAAGTAGTAACTAAATCAATATGCCCAATTATGCATGAAAATATTCCCAAGGAAAATACATGTGTGTTCTTAAAAAAAAGGAAGGAAGATATAAAGTCTATTATATATAATTTTTTTTTTGCAATTTATAATGTTCCTTAAAATCAGATACAGGTCAAAATATTTAGAAGTGAAAAACCTAACTGTGGCATAGGATGTTTAACGTTTCATGAGAATAGTGACCTGAAGGACTTGGGTTTACTGTTAGGAGGTCAAAGCAAGTGTGTCGGGAGCCAGAGTGGCCATGTGGTGGATAAGGGCTTGACTTTCATCTTAAACTTTAAACACGCTGACGCTGGTTAGACTCTTGGCACCACATAGTCTCCAAGGCCCGCCAGGAGTGACCCCTGAACGCAGAGTCAGAGTAAGCCCCGAGCACCAAACAATGTGTCCCCGTGACACACAAAAATTATTTATTAGTCGTTGTTTTCTGCCAAACCAGGCAAAAATCAACCATAAAATTGATACAGCAATTGAATTGAAGATACACCATTGATTGCAATTAGTTTATGTTTTCATTTGTTTTTCTTGGTGGCTTGGTTAATTTGGGGTCACGTCTGGAGGTTCTCAGGGCTCAATACTCACCTTGAGATAAGGATCACTCCTGGGATTGAGCCTGCATGGCTGCATGCAAGGAACGTGAGTTTCCCATTACATTATCCAGCCTGACTAAAACTATTTTAAAAAGCATGAAAACCCGCACATTTCACTTATTTAGTAAATTTTGTTTCCTAAATATGTAAATTTTCTTATTGCTTATGCATTTAAAAATAATTTAAAATCACAAAGTTGTATGGAATTGTGATTTTTTATGGTATAAAAGAAATGTTATATAATTAAATTATATATTTTATGATTATACTAATATAAAATTTTATAGATAAATGATAAAATTTTTAAAAATACATAAGAGCTATCAAAATACTTCTGCTATGTTTGTAGAATTTAGATGTTTTTAATGTATTGAGGTTTGTTAACCTAGACATACCTTTTAAAAAATTACTAAGGAAATTATTTTTTAAAATGAGATCACAACCTTTCTCTACCAGTAATTACTACATTTTTAAATCAAATTCTCAATACGCATTACCAAAGGAAATGTCCATCATTCTTTTGTTTGATCTTTTTAGTTTCTCATATTAAAAACAAAGCACCATTTCAAATTATACTGTATCCTTTGATAAAATCATTTACATGGAAACTTTTAACTCACATATTTTTTAACTAAAAGAACTTATTGATAATTTGAAAATGAGCCTCTTTTTCTCTTGTATTAGCTCTATCAGTTGGAGCTTATTAATGTATTTAATTTCATCAATTAAACTGATAGTGTCCAAGAGTGTATTTTCATATAGCATAAAATGTATTTTAAATGAAACATCTTCAAATCTGGCCAAAATATGTGTGTATGTATGTCATAATTTTGATATTACTTATCACTATTATAAATAGTAAAACCCTTTATATCATAAATTATAGATCGTTAAACTTGAATTAGCTGCTAAGACTAAATACTAAATTAATTCTTCTTCATATATTTAATTATAAACTATGGTTTATTTTTGAAGTTAAATTGCTTTTTTGAAGTATTTAAAATTAACTATATCTTAACAACTTAGTGTATTTTACATTTTCTTTAAACTTGATTGCATGTTTATCATAATGGCTGTCTTTAGGAGACAGCAAATGTTAATCCTTGTAAAAGGATGAGTTAAAAAGTCTACGATAAAATATAAGCTTAGGAAATGCTGGTAATTTATGTCAAATAATGAAGACAGATGTTTTTTTCTTCAGATTATAAAGGGTTAAACATCTCGTACCCTTCTACTTCCCATTTCTCCAACACTATATAAACGACAGTCAATTAGGTATTGGTGACCTTTCAAAAAGTAAAAAGAAGGTTCACAGAATTTTGCTGGGTTTATGAGAGTCACTGTCACTGTCATCCCACTGCATATCGATTTGCTTGAGCGGGCACCAGCAACGTCTCCATTGTGAGACTTGTTACTGTTTTTTTGCATATTGAATACACCACGGGTAGCTTGCCATGCGGGAGAGATAATCTTGGTAGCTTGCCTGGCTCTCCAAGAGGGTCGTCATTGGTTGCAACTTATAGAAATATATATTCTAGGGGGCTGGAGTGATAGCACGGCAGGTAGGGCATTTGCCTTGCACATGGCCGACCCGGGTTCAATTCCCAGC
The DNA here is from genome assembly GCF_027595985.1 of Sorex araneus. Taxonomy (NCBI): domain Eukaryota; kingdom Metazoa; phylum Chordata; class Mammalia; order Eulipotyphla; family Soricidae; genus Sorex; species Sorex araneus. Next base: position 216,932,475 of record NC_073302.1, read on the forward strand.
ATCCCATATGGTCCCCTGAGCACTGCCAGGGGTAATTCCTGAGTGCAGAGCCAGGAGTGACCCCTGTGCATCGCCGGGTGTGACCCAAAAAAAAAGCAAAAAATAAATGTTGTACCCATTTAAAAAAAAAAGAAATATATATTCTAAGAAATGTATGTCTCTCTCTTTTACTTCCCATATTTTCTAAGGAGCCACTAATTCCTCAAGGCCTAAATGACCTGAATAGTAATAAAATTTTGATACTATCTATGCAGATAGGGGAGAAAACGGTTCTTTATTACATGAAAGCATTATTAACTATGTGTACTAAGTTATTCACTTAAATTCTTTGATTATGAATCTTCTCTCATGATATAAGGATAATAAAAGATATTTCCTAAAGTTACTTGACAGTAAGCATTAAGAAATAACACTTGATCTTGTAGAACTTATTTAAATTCCTGCCCTTCATATATCCCTAATACTGCACACAGATAATATTCTAACCTAAATAAATGCCTTTCTCTGATATTAAAACCTTGTCAGACCTACTGTCACTCATCCTCCATCTTTCATATATATTTCATTGTATTATTATATTAATATTCTACAATCTTTTCAGTTTTTTTTATTGAATCACTGTGAGAAACAGTTACGAAGCTTTCATGTTTGAGTTTTGATCATATAGTGATCAAACACCCATCTCACCAGTTCACATTTTCCACCACCAAAGTCCCCAGTATCCCCCCATCCCAACCCTTCCCCTGCCTGTGTGGTAGACAATTTCCACAATACTCTCTCTCTACTTTGATTGCTTTCAATATTTCAACACCAGTCTCACCATTATTATTTAGAATTTTCCCACCAACACTCAAACCTGCCAATAAGGCAATGCTAGACAATTTATTTTGCATTGCTTGTCATTAATAGCACTTGATATCACATCTGCATGCTCCTGAAATTCTAAAATTTTAATAATTAGTGTCTGGAGGGATTTCCGCAGTGAGCAGCTGGGTTCCAAGAGTCTTTTGTGTGTCTCAACATTGTCGTGTTAACTTCTCTCTCTCTCTCTCTCTCTCTCGCTCTCTCTCTCTCTCTCTCTCCCTCTCTCTCTCTCTCTCCCTCTCTCTCTCTCTATCTCTCTCTCTCTCTCAAGGTTCTCATATCACTGCTATGCTTAATAATAGTTTTTCTAATTCCCTACTACTCATGTTGAAAAAGTAAAACTGCATACCAATGAGTTGGTCCTTGTCTGGATTCATTCTACAGCTTATTTTAGCTATACCACAATCAGTGTTGATCCATTTATAATTTCATCTATACAAAACTATGTAAAATGGAATTCTGCAAGGCTTCAATTTTCATGTACCAGACCTGTCATCTTTGATTGAAGTCCTCCTCATTGGTGGTTCTATAATACCTATTTTAACATCAGCCTTTGTGTTGTGTACCGTAAGCTAAATATTTCATGAAATTGTGAACCACCTGAAAGCCAAAGACCAGCACCATTAGCCCCATTCTCAGCAGTAAATAGAAAAATATTGTCACATTGAAGTATTTTATAAAATTAAAATAAAAGTAGCCACAAACATAGTTGATAAGAGAAAGGTTTTAGTGACTTTATTGAAATTATGTGTTTAGATGTTTTGATTATGCTTACATAAAATTTTCAAATAATATAAAAGTGTAATATTCCACAAATTCATATAATGGCATTCATTGTCACTGTCACTGTCATCCCATTGTTCATCAATTTATTTGAATGGGCACCAGTAACATCTCCATTTACCTCAGCCCTGAGATTTTAGCAGTCTCTCCGTACTCATCTTTCCCAACAATTGGAGGCTCTTTTCAGGGTCAGGGGATAGGACTGTTATTGTTGCTGTATTTGGTATATTGAATACGCCACGGGGAGCTTGTCAGGCTCTTCCATACCTAGTCTATACATGTTACTAAATAGTCTAGAGATTTTTCAATCGTAAACCCTGAGCACCAGTTGATGTGGCCTTCAAACAACAAACAACACAGTGTAAAGCTATGACACTGAAATTCTATAATATACACAAATTATGAATCAACTTAAAAATATTAGAATTGGGGTAACCTCAATGAGGGGAGGGTGTGGTTCCCTTCCCAACCCAAGCAGAACCTCAGCAGCAGAAAACCTCTGAAACCCAACCGCCACCACACTCAAGGCCCCTCTCCACATTCTCAGTCGAGCCTCACCCATGAAGGAACCGGCAGAGGAACCCAGGTATGCAGGACCTGGGGTTGAGATCTCCAGGGCTGCTCGGATCAGGACTGAGCCTCCTCCACCCAGATCCCCAGTTTTCCAGTAGCTAGGCAGCTACACCCACAGGGCTGCCCCCAGCGTCATGTAACCTCATCAACAGCCAAGATCCTGAGACTATAAAACAAAGCTCCTGGAATAAAGCAACACAGAATTTCCTGGAGCACACAGCCACATTGGCAGCTGCATGACCTCTTATACTCTAGCCCACTTACATACCAAAAGTAGCACACATTTGTTTGGTTTTAACATACTTGCTTGTATTCTCTTACATATGGACTTAATGACTCCAGAATAAAATACAACAACCTTCACACACTTCCCACTTGTTGTGGTGGGAAGGTGCTTGACAGTGGGATTGGTATTTGAATATTATCTGTTATGAACTATTGTGAACTACTTTATTAAAAAAATACAAAAATTGAAAACAAATAGTAGAATCAACTTGAGCAAGACCCCAAATAAATGGAACTGAAAAACAACTAGATGCTTTTAACAATCCATATGTGAAAAATTATATACACATAAAGGTTACATGCTGTAACATGAACAAAATATTTGGAGAATTTATGACAGAAACTCATCCGACTCCATAGTTATGGAGGTTAATATATTAAATGGGAATAGTAAAGATCATTAAAAATCTACCAAAGGGAGAAATTTCTTAAGAGGAGAATTTCATAAAATCAATAAACACATGAAATCTATCAGTTTTTAAAATAAATATAAAGTTTACAATGGGAAAACAATTATTTTTCTGAACAGTCTTGCAAAAATGAACCAAAAAAAGAGAAGATAATGCTCAATGTAGAGACACTTGAAAGAATAATTTCCCTTTCCTACAAAATTGCAAAAACTGTAAATTGATGTAAACTTTTGAAGGTTAAACTGACAGTCTTCTAAAATATGGGTATACATTTTCTACTCATAATCCACAGTAAAGAAGGTTTAAATGTAGAGTTCAAATAGAATTGCAGCAATAAGTAGACTGGTCTTCTGGAGAAATAGGGTCTTGTATCAAAAAGAGAACTACTGTACAAGATTCCTCTAAACACACGTAGATCAATTTAAGACAACCTGAAAATAAAACTGCTGATCCTTTATATATTTCAGCTTGAAAACACACAGTATATTTTTCACAACTTTGATGGAAAAAAGATTATTATCAGGTCAACTTTATCACAAGGTTCAAACTGCACAAGATCCAAACAAGCAACACAAAGGACTCTTTTAGTTTGACATAAGCCCTCATATATGTGCTTGAGAAAATAAGGATTATTGCAAAACAGTATTCTCTCTCCTGCCTGCCACCCATGTAACACTGATCAGTATAAATTAAGCCATGTTAGTAGAGTCCCAGTATTTAGTTTATCCACAGGTAAAAAGGCTAGTGCTTGATATCTGGAAGAGAGAAGAGGATTCCTTCGTTATTATATTTGGGAGATAAACTGAGAAAACTTATCAAAAGTGGCAGTATATTCCAAAAGTTAATAGTCAAGTGGGGTAGATAGATGCAAAAAAAGTAAACTAATAAGTGCATTTATATTTTATAATATATTAAAATTTCTAAATGCACATAATAAATATATAATAAATTTTAAAATATAAAAATTAAATATCATATAATAAAATTTCTGAGTGGAGCGGTAGCACAGTGGGTAGGACATTTGCCTTGCATACAGCTGAGCCAGTTCAATTCCTCCATCACTCTTGAAGAGCCCGGCAAGCTACTGAAAGTATCCTGCCTGCACGGCAGAGCCTGGCAAGCTCCCCATGGTGTATTCAATATACCAAAAACAGTAACAACAAGTCTCACAATGGAGACATTACTGGTGCCTACGCTAGCAAATCGATGAGCAATGGGATGACAGTGCTACAGTGCTACATAATACAATTTCATTTCAAAATAAGTTTTTCTAATTTTGTTTTTTGGGGGGTTAGTTTATGCTTTCTTGTTTTGGACATTTAGATTTCAATTGAACAGTGAGGATATATTACAGACCCAAAAACAAATGTCATATATTTGTACAATGAAACGATTCAGGATTGTAACTTGTTGCCTTGAGTCACACTTCAGGCCCATTTAGAATACATACTAGCCCCTTATCTTTCTGCTTCCAGGAGGATTTTGGTGGCAGGTGTAAATACATCAAGTTAAGCACCTACAATGAGAAACGCATAGTGTTTACATTTATTCATTATTCTTCTCAGTGAGATGGCTTGCCAATAATGTAATTTCCCATCTATAAAATTAATCTATATTTCTCGAGACAACATATTTGCCAACACTTACCTTCTCCTACAGGGACATGCAATAACTAATTTAATTTTTATTACTAATTTTCAAGATCACTGAGACCCCATGTACACATAAATGCCTTTCCCCTGCTGTCTTCACATCCAACTCCTCACCCATGTTTCTGAATAATTCTTTGCACTATAAGTGTTTTGCTTTTAATTTGTTGTTCGATTCTCTCCTGTTTCTTCTTATATCAATCTCTTAAGTAGAATTAAATTCTCACCTCCAATATTTCTTTATCATTTTTGTTAGTTTGCAAAAGTATGCTTCCCTTTAAAAATATTATACCCAATTTGCACATGTTTTAGTCTTCAATTATTTATTTCCTGTAATTTGTCTTGCTTTGACTAAATTGAATAATATAGCATGGTCACTAATTACTTGTAATACTTACCTATCACTCATATACACTCAGTTACATTTTATTTTATTTTATTTGGTGGGGGAGAGGTAACCAAGCATAGCTCAGGAGGCCCAGGGAGATGCTATCTGCAAATCACAACCAACCAGGCCAGAGATTCAATGCTAGGGACTTAGGATCATTTGTGCTTAGGCCCTGATGTGCCAAGAATTACCTGGGCTACCCCAGTGCTGTATAAAAGCCTCCAGTCTACACTCAACATTGCTAGTGGACCATGTGATGCCAAGAATCAAAACTGAGTCAGTTTGCATGCAAGTCATGCCTTAATCCCTGGACTGTATATCCAGACCCCTCATTTACCTTTGAATATTCACACACATAATTCTTAACAAAACCTTATTATTGAGTAGTTGATCTTCTAGCCAAATGTGCAGTTCAGAAGCAATTCAATTTACAAGAGGAGTTTTACAAAGTTATTTTAATAACGTTTCTCTGTATTGATTACCTCCTCCAATTTTTTAATAGAAGTCCATGGAAAAATACATTGCTTGAAAATAAAACAACCACCATAAACTTTCAACGACAGATGTTAACCACGTACAGGTGGCTGAGTAGCTCATGGGATGGCTGATTGGATTTGAGACGTTTCACCTTGTGGTAATCAGTCTGGATTTGGCCCATGGATGACAGGTCACCTTACAGCTGTTAAAAGGATGCCAGGTGTAATAAACTCTCATTACCAGCATGGTAGGCAGGTGTTTACATCATAGTAAGCACCCTCGTGGCCACTTTCAGGGGCAGCAGAGGTCTTGGTTCCTGGATGGTGTAGTCACCTGTCAAGAGGAATGTGGGCTGCTATGCATAATGGCTGCAGTAATCTTAAATTGTACCACAAATGCTATAAAATGGATACTAACATCTCACTGTGACATACTAAGGTGTAATAACTGACACATTTGGAAATGATTTGGTGCATTTTGAAATATCAAAATCAACTCTAGTTTAAACCATTATACTCTTTAAGTAAAAAGGGCTTTTTTTGTCTTTTTTTTCAGAATACTAATTTTGAATTTACATGAGCCATTTACTTTATGTCTTTAAGACATGCAGTTTAATTTTCCTGGTTATTCTGCTTTGTAAATGAGAGTCTATTTTATGGAGTATCATGTGGGAACATTCTGAAAACTTGAAACCATGAAGCAGGCAGAGTCAATATGGCAAACTTTGTCATCATCCACTAAAATTTCTGGGTAAGTCCTCTAAAATGCAATTTAAAATGCCTACAAGTCACCTAACAAATTTGCAGTCAATTAATTAATTTGATCTATTTAAGATAAGGGTATGATGTTTATGAAACTTTTATCTCACAACTGCTGTTGTCAAAGTCCCAGAAGAAAGAAGTACCCCTTAGTGTGTAACCAAAATGATCTATTCACAGTTTCTTAAATGAAGAGTACCCTAAAAGAACATCATTTCATATTCCACCCCCATAACTCTTTTCTGCAACTCTCACCTTTACTGTTCTCAAAACGTATGGTTCTTTAATACAAGACTAGTATGATTCCTTCTGTTGCAATTTTGTGCTTGACTCATGAAATTTAAATAAAATTTTGTGGCTGCTCACAACTACGTTTAAGGTGAGTTAGGTAAAATAATTATAGAGTGGGAAAGAGGTAAATAACTATATATCAGAATATTCCCTATTCTCTGTCAATTTATATAGATATTTCTATATATAGACATACATACATGGGCTGGAGCAATAGCACAGTGGGTAGGGCGGTTGCCTAGCATGCAGCCAACCCGGGTTTGATTCCTCCTCTCCTCTTGGAGAGCCAGGCAAGCTACCGAGAGTGTCTTGCCCGTTCAGCAGAGCCTGGCAAACTCCCCGTGGCATATTCAATATGCCAAAAACAGTAACAAGTCTCACAATGGAGATATTACTGGTGCCCGCTCGAGCAAATCATTGAGCAATGGCATGACAGTAATACAGTGATATATACATATATATATATATATATACATACATAGATATGTGTGTATCAAAAGTAAGTTTAAAATTTACTAACTGTATTCTCCATAGAGAACTTGCAAGGATCTGATGATGTTTCTTTAATTTTGAAATATCAGATAAACCCACTTAAGCTCATTATTCTGTGTATACTTTGTGTTTATACACTGCTAAGATTTCTAATGAATAAGAATCTGCAACCATCACCCCACCTTCTTTCGCAGCACTCATACATAACAGAGCCTAGGGATATGAATCAAGAAAAAACACTTATATTATTCACTCCAAACCTCACAAGTATCCTCCAGAGATATAAAATCTGGTAATCAAAACTCAGAAATGGAACACCAGGTAATTCCTGATTTGATAAGATGCTAATGTCAAAACACTGCACAGTACATTTATTCTGTGAGACTGATATGAAATTTCTGGACTTTGGTTCATATATGCATAATGTTCCTATCTACTGTCTTCTAAGCGAGGAGACATATAGTGAAGCAAAATGAATGTATTTAGAGGAATATGAGAATAGAGAGAGAAAGAGAAAGAGAGAGATAGAGAGGGAGAGAGAGATGGGGGGGTGGTAAAGGTGTTCAAGTGAGAAGACGGTTATTTTTCCAGAAGGAAAAGTGAAGCGTATACATCACACCAACTCTTAGGTTAAGTTGTAGGTGAGTTTCAAGATGGAGAATGTGCAATATTTTTTCTTAGAAGTTATTTTCTTCTATTCCAAAATGGCCACCATTGTGGCTTTCTATGTAGATTTCTCACACTCTTAACTGTCTTAACATTCTTATTTCTTCCGTATTAAAGGATCCACAATTCTTTGGGAGGTACCTTATTTTCTGCATCTCCAAGTAGCTCAGAATTTTTTATTCCAAAATTTCCTGCATTTCTGATTATGTTCAGTTACAGGGATGGTAATCAGAAAGTTTGTATAGAGCACATCTTTCTTAACTGTTTCCGAGGTACTAATTTTCAGGTCTCTACTATCTGGAAAGTTCTACCTCCCCGAATACATTCGCCTTCTATTCCTATCCTTTTTTTATAAAACAACCTCTTGTCACAACTCAAAAAATGATGTCTGCTTTGAGGAAATGAACCCACCTTCATTCAATCTGCAATTTGGTGCCAACAAGACTCTTTCTTGGCCAGTCAACCTGTCTCTATGTCTCTCTTGTCTGATTTTTTCCCTCAAGAGGTTGTGGAACCAAAATGTCATGATTATAAAACCAGAATACAAGAAATTAAAAGTGAAATTCAAAGTGGAAAAAAAAAGTCTTATTACCCATTCCCAAATTATGTCCATTATAAGGACAGTTTTGACCCTTAAAAACCTGTGCTTTGATTTACTGATAAAATGGATCATGCCTCAGGGGACTAATCCTAGAATGAATATATTGATCACACTGGCCTGCAGCTATTCTAAAAATAAGTTTCCCTTAAACTGATTTTGTTGACCTATAATCGAGATGATTTCTTTGAGAGCTTGAGTTTGTCATCTTCCAACATCTTTGCCTGTTGTCTATAAAACTCTATTTCAACCAGAGAACTTGACTCTAGATTGGTTGACCTATGAGTGGCAGTTGAGAGAGATAAAAATATACACACTTTCCTCTTATAGATATGTTAAAGAACTGGGGGTCATATAACTAAATGTGAAACATACATAAATGATAACAAAGGGCAAATGGCCTATTCTAAATTATTGTCATTCTTCTCTTCTCATGTTAAACTTTTCCAAACAATGCAAATAATACCTGCTCTTAGAAATTACTTGCTATAAGTTATCATTATTTTACTGCCTTAATAAGCCCTTGAGTATAATAAATTTTCTTAACACCTTTCTTTTCTCCTTCATGAACTCAAAAGAAAGAAAGTTACTGAGAAATTCTAATAGTAATGAAAAAGTAAAGTCAGCTACATAATTTGAAAAGGTCTCTTTGTTTTAAGAAAATGTAAAACTATTTTTAATCAGTCTAGAGAATAAAACCACATGATAAATAATATCATGCCTGTGTTATAAAAATCTCACAACCACAGGGAAACCACCTTTTTCTTTATTATGCGAGGAAATGTTCAAAAAGTCTTTTGATGAGACTCAGGTGAGATACTGAGAGAAAAGATAAGATAGAAAATTTTGCATGGCCTACCCTCACCCTAATAATCTTATCTGAGTTTCTCCCTGGGAGTCAGCTAATGCTTTCTCTGCTCTCAGCAGGGGAGCTGAGGGAGAAGCTGAGGGCTGGCAGGCTTTATAAAAGTTAGTCTCAGCAGCTTTTTTTCCCCCACAGCAATCATTATCATTAACAATAGCTGAGGGTTTCACCACTCTGCAGTTTGAACTCTTTGAAATAAAGTTCATGGATAAACATCCTAATCAACTGCATAAACCAGTAATTAGATGGTGATTCCAAAATAGCATATACTTATTGCATATTTGATGGGACACAGAAGAAAATTAAAAGTATTGATTCCAAAACATTTATTTTCTGTACAGTACTAAAGGATCACCTGGATTTCCAACAAAGAAAAGTCCTTGATATTTTTTAAGGTTAAAACAGATTGTATTTCTTTTAGAGTGAACATTTATATGTCACTATAACACCATTCTTGGGCTTAGAATCAGTGGATGTTCCGAAGTGGTTGCTGAGACAACCTGGTGTCTGCCCTCCTTTGTCTCTTTCACTTACAAAAATAATTTATCTCTATATAACACAAGTGTCATGCAGGTCTCCAATTAGAGCAGTTTCTCTTCCAAACTAAATGAGAAGCTAAAACCCATGATTCAGACTCTGAAGATCAAGACTCAATGAGATTCTACCAAGGAGTAGTTGAGAAAGTTAAGCATTCATGTGGAAACCTTACAGATACTTGCATAGCACAGGGAATAACTTTTCCTTGCCTCACTAAAGCAAAGATACTGTGCTGATATAAATTTTGTTCTTATTTCATGGTAAGTTTTTAAATAAATGCTAAATATCCGCAAGATTCAAGCACATAACTTAGCAGCAAGTATATGCGACCCTAGGTTTGTCTCGTGCACACGGGTGCGCGCACGCACGAACACACACACGCACACACACATACAAGAACGAAAAGAAAACACGTAATAATAAGCTTGCATTACCCTGCTTCTATTTTAAAAGAGTCCTATTAAACATACACAAAAAGAGGACCTGGAGAGCTTATTTGAAGTTTCTAATAGGGGAGTACAGCTACACATATCCTTAACAAAAGAATGGTCTGTCTCTTTTCAGAAGTATTTCCACAGAGCAACCAGTTTTACGAGAAGACCACATAAAACGGTGAAAGAGGAAGGGGACTCTTATCCAGTCATCAAGGCTTGCTGAAACAACCATGAAAATCAATGGGATCATGGAAGTTTCAGCCAGTTAGCCCTCACAACCCTAAGTTCCTATAAGTGATAAGTTTTGCTTTTGTTTTCTGTTGATTTGTTAATGCATATTGGTATCATTTGTGTACTCAGAGCTCTGCTACTTTTTATAAAGGGCCTATATTTAGTCTTGCCTCTGATTTCATTTAAAAATGTATAACATGACTTTGAAACATGCTAGAAAGTGTGCATATGGGGTGAAGAAATCATAACTTGTTTTTTCTACTACTTTCATTTTTATTAAAGTCAGAAGTATATTTTGTTTAGTCTACTGTAATCACTCCACATCCTCCTTCTCCTCCTTCCCTTCTCCACTTACTCCTCCGTTTTTATGGTGTAGGGATCTCACCCAGGTCTCATGTACACATGGTATAGGTTTTACTGCTGAGCCAAATTCTCAGGTGTAATTGTTTCTTGAAGATGATAATATGATTGTGCCACACTACCCATGTATACTATACTCTTCACACAGTAGCCAGGATAATTAGATAAAAATGATTATTTATAGATCAGGTCCCAAGGATGAGACCAGTGGTAAAGTACCTGCCTTGCCCTTGTGATACCATGGAGATTAAGCCCTAGTAACACCCCACATCATTGAGTTCAATCTCAGCATCACGGTCCTGTGATGCCAAGTGCTACAACAAGTTTGAAAACTGCTGTCAGGGTATACAAATCAACATACATATGAGGGTGTTTGTTAAAGAATTCACTAAAAAAGTCATAGGTAGACAGAAGGTTGATTAGGCAAACAAGAAACTTGCAAAGGAGCAAGATGGCCTTCACCCCAGAGCCTACTTGTTTCACTTGAGAACAAATGAAAGCCAAAGGAAGAAGAGCTATGGGGCTATTGGCCTTGAGTAGTGGGCCGTGGGGTCTCATTGAGAGGCCATGGAACATCAGCAATGGACTAAGAAGACAGCTGTGGTCTTCTAGAGCAAAATATGTAGTGTCCACCTTTGTCTGGCTTTCTATGCCTCGTTTTGTTTATGGGATCCACTCATGGGAATCCATCTAGATGGCTTAGCCCTAAAAAGAAGTGATTGGGAAGTCCAAACTTGCTTCATTTCTTCTTTTCACCCAGATTCTACTTGCATCCTAGGTCCTAACGAGATATATATATATATATATATATATATATATATATATATATATATATATATGTATATATATATACACATAATTATTTTTTTTGCTAGGTTGATGTAAGTCACCATATTGGACCTTGAACCATAGAAGTGGACATCCTGGAGGTGCAAGCTTAGGGATGAGCACAGAAACTTATGGTGTGTATCTCTCTCTCTCTCTTTTTTTTTTTTTTTTTTGGTGTGTATCTCTTAATGGGTCCTGTGCTGTCTTTCTAGATCCTGCTTTTGGCCTGAAAATCAAGAGCCAATTGAACAGGTACAGAGAAATAGAGGATTTTCTATTCAATACTCATCAATTTAACTCGCATGTTTACAGTACTTCAGTGATTCCTTATTACATATATCAGGATCTTATTTTTTGTTAATTTATTTTTATAAAGTTCTCCATGATTTATTATATCCAATATCATAATACCAATCCCACCACCATATTTTACCATGGCCAACATAATCTAGCCCAGTCAAATTCAGTGTTCTGTTAAGTTAATCAAAATAATTTCTGCACTTGAATACAAAAGCGAACTTTAATTATTTCAGTTATTCAGAGTTTCTCTTACAAAGAAGTCAGAACACAATTTGTGGTAACTTCCTTGTTTGAACACAGACTTTAGTTTTATACACTCCTTGACCAACAGGCCTTCAAAAGAGGAGAACTGTACATGTGAAGTAAACTAGAGAAATAAAAAAAGCACTTTCTTTGCTGGAGTCCTAGTAATTTCCAAGATCTTGACTTAACAGAGACTATCTTTATAATGAACAAATGCAATCTTTGAGATAAGAATTTAACATTCATAAAAAATGTTAAAAATGCTACAGAGGGAGTAGAAGAGAAATAGCAGGTAATCTATTTATAGATGATTAGTCATTTTAAATCTCATCAATCAGAGGCAGTCAGTACCGATGGATTATGGGAACTGTTAAGGAAAGGGAATAATTACAAATAAAAGGGGGGTACGGAGCAGCTGACTTCCTCATTGACTCCTTGCCTGTGTTCCAGCAAAGGGTGGGGAAAGTGGCAGTTTTCACTCATGCTCATCTGTCCTTGAAAACAAATGAAAGCCAAGGGAAAAAGAGCTATGGGGCTTTTGGCCTTGAGCAGTGGGCCATGGGTCTCATTGAGAGGCCATGGAACATCAGCAATGGACTAGGAAGACAGCTGTGGTCTTCAAGATACAGAACAAGCAAAACACCAGCATGAACCAAGCAGGTAAAACACAGGAATGAAGGAGAAACCAACAAGGAACCAACATGAGGCCAAACATAGAGTAATAGGGAATCAAAAGTATCTTGAAGCTGTTGAATAAAGTTAACAAGATAAGCATCTAAACAAAAATCTAAGCAAAAAGATCTAAACAAAAGCATCTAAACAACAACAACAACAAAAATTAAAAAAAAAACAACCCAGAGCTTTAGGAAAGGGAAGATTCCGTTAGAAGAAAACTGTTTTCCATTTCTATCCCTTCCAGACTCCAATAGGATGTGTCGTGGTGATTTTCCTCACCTCCGTTTCTTTTAAAACCAGGAACAACTGGGGCTGGCGTAATAGTTCAGGGGGGTAAGGCACTCGCCTTGTACATGGCTGACCCCAGTTGGCTGCCCAGCACCACACGTGGTTTCCTGAGCACTGCCAGGAGTGATCCCTGGGTAGAGAAGAAGGAGTAAGCCCTGAGCACGGCTGGATGTGGCCGAAACAAACACATAAACAATAGAAAGAGTAAAAGTTAGGAGTAACTCGGATATTTTTTTTTCCACCAGGAGAAGAGCAGAAGGAATTGCACAGAAGTCATTACCCACTGTGGCCGTGGAGAGAATATTGGTTAAAATTTAGGAAATATAAAACTTCATGTCCCGTGTTATACTGGCTACATCTCAGTTGCTCTAGAGTCTCATGTGCTGATGGTTAATTGACCTGTGAGGGTACAGAATATTTTCATGATTGTGGCGAGTTCTGTAGGATGGCATTGCTGCCTGTATTCTAGCTGAGATGAAAGACAGTGAGTGCAAGGAGCTTCCTTATCTAGACATCTAAACCATAAGGAGTTTTTTGTTAGTTTGTTTTTGTTATGACTGGAGTGATAGCTCAGTGGGTAGGGCATTGTTTGCTTTGCATGCGGCCGACCCTGGTTCGATTCCTCCATCCATCTCAGAGAGCCTGGCAAGCTTCTGAGAGTATCCCACCCACATGGCAGAGTCTGGCAAGCTACCCGTGGTGTATTCGATATGCCAAAAACAGTAACAACAAGTCTCACAAGAATAGAGATGTTACTGGTACCCGCTCAAGCAAATTGATGAACAATGGGATGATAGTACTACAGTGCTACATAAGCATCTAGAGCACTTTATACAAGTTTTACATATAAAATTTCAAGGACCCACTCAAAGAACTCATTGGTTTTACTATAAAGAATGTTCAATGCAAAGGTCAGTTGAAAATAGTTTGACCTATTTACCATTATGACTTGAACAAGACCTAGAATTGTAAAATGGGTGAGGATTACCTCAGTGTTTCCCCACTCAAAGAAAAGCCTTTTATTTTTTTCCAGGAAGAAAACCATTTATGAGAATTTGCCTCTGCCTAATGCATTTTTCTTTTCATTCCACTCCAGAGTCCTAGTAGTCTTCAATTTCTATTTTGAACATGCCAATCATAATCCATTTTTAAAGTCTTTACAGTCATTGTTCCATGTTCCAGAATGTTTTTCCTTCAATTATTTGTACTTCTTACATTATTTTTAACCATTTGCTTAAATATTTGTTTACACATCATCCTCTGAGACAGTCCTGTTCTGAGTACTGTGATCAAAAAGCACTCTGTCATGTTCTAGCACTTTACTGCTCATTTTTATTTGTTTGTTTTACAAAGCTCAGACCACAGAGTTAGAGCTACTGATTGACTTTCTGGTTTGTCTATCTTCCTATGTATACAACCTAGAATATATTATGGATTTGTTCACCCTCACCAATCAGGACATAAAACATGTATTAGTAACTGACACATAAAAGATACACAGTAAAAGTTGGTTGAGGGGTAGATGCATGGTACAGTGGGTAGCGCCTTTGCCTTGTATGAGTCCTGCCAGGGTTCTATCCCTGGCACTCCCTATCATCCTTTAATGCCATCAGAAGTGATTCCTGAGTGTAGACAGGAGTAAGCCTGAATAACACTGGGTGTGGCCCCAAATAAAACCAAACTAAGCAAGAGATGATTGAACATGTACATGAAGTTAAGGAAGCAATAAAGGACAAATATTTCTAGTTAATTTCTGTGGTATATTCTCATTGTTGAAGGACTGATGAGATAAATTGCTCATTATTGCTGAACTACTCAGATATTTATTTTTTACTTAAAAATAAACTTTTTATCACACTTCCATAAACCATATTCCCAGATTTATCTTTAAATATGAAGGTGAATGACTATGTTACGACTTTCTGAAAATAATCACAAGCAAAATTCTTAAACAATTATTTGAAAGAAGTTCCATATGGTATAGTTGTCATATTTGAAAAGATAAAGCAGATAGGCAAAATATATTTGCATGGCTTTATTATCCAATTTAATACAATAATCAAAAACAAGGTAAAATGAACCAGAAGTCTTACCCTTTTTGTAAGGAATACTTTGCATCATTACTAACATTTCTTCTTTTAAAAAATTAAGATAATAAATGTAAAATGAGTGTTCTAAGATACTTAAGGGCAACAATATAGGCAACATTAGAGATGTCCTTTGAACAAGAAAACCATACTTTGTAAAATCACCTAAGGGCACTGCTTTTATGTGCAAGACATTCAGAGGCTGAAGATAAAGCAGAAAGCTACAGTTCTATTTAATTGGGTAGGTAGCCTGGTGTTGAAATTTAGAACAACTTTAGTAGCTGGAGGTTGAGAAAGGAAAGTGTACAAAAAGAGTTATCAATAAAGTGTGAGCATAAACTCACATACTCTCACACATAAATTTGTGACAGATGTCTGAATCCATAGGCTGAATTCATATAGAGGATAAAATACCAAAGTAAGAGAAGCAAGAGATCTAAAAGAAAAGAGAGAGGACCAGGGGTTTTGACTACTACTGGCTGCAGGGGGTATTAGAACAGCAATTCATGCTGAAGCAGAAGGTCTTTGTAATCATTTGTAACTTCCAGTGAATATCCAGAAGGACCATGTATTAAACTCAAAATCTATTCCCAGAACAAAGGTATTCCTCTGAGAATTAACAGGAAAAAACAAAGCAAAACAAAAATAATAGATAACCTATATAAAGTACAACTTAAATTTAAGCCTCAGTAAGATCAATGTAAGTCACTGTAACACCTACTAAAATGAAAGTCAACACAATTTAGAGTCAAATCACAAAACTCAATAAAAATATGACTTAAAATACCCAATACAAAATAAATATGAAACAGGAAAATACAGTGGGAAATATAAAAATGCACAATGTAAGAAATAAATAAAGGTCAATAGAGGACTTTTTAGAGGACAAATGAACCAAAATTAACAGATGGAAACTTTAAAATATCATACTATTAAAATTGAATTCCTCACAACTGTAAATTAACTTGAATGATTTTATCCTAACTGCAACGAATATCTACCAAGAGGGAGAGGGTGAGGGAAAGAGACAGAGACAGAGATAGAGACAGAGAGACAGAGAAAGACAGAGACAGAGAGAGAGAGAGAGAGAGAGAGAGAGAGAGAGAGAGAGAGAGAGAGAGAGAGAATATTTACAAAAACATTTTAATGGAAAGGTCTCCCAAACATTGCTTGGAGGATCTCAGGGCAATTCCAAGAATTTTTCAAGGGTATCTAGGGATTGATGTTGCAGATCATAAATTTGACTCAGCATTCAGTATTAGTGTAGAACTAATGGTTAAATGCTTCTTGGGTCCAATGTTGAGAACCAATAGTGTTACCCCAGTAGTGCTCCAGGGACCATCAAAATATGCTTGGTGGATGTTTAGAGGGCTCACGCAGTGCAAGGGATTGAATTTAGGACATTGCACATGGCTGGCAAGTGTTTCAGGTCTATGAGCTATGTCCTGGCCATTGCTTTCAGAAATTCATTACAGAAATATAATTAAAAGAAAAAGAAGTAAACCAAGAGAAAATTAAATTTATTATTATAACAACAGCTTTCCACTTAAGAGCAAGCTTCAGAGCTCAGTGCAGTGTGAGAAACATAAAGTATGAAAATTTTACTAAGCTAACTAGGAGAGATAAGTTTTGAAAGATAAGGTGAATCTATTTCAAAGTAATGAAAACAAGGAAGCTAGATAGAAAAATATACCTAGGAACCTAGACAATATTCTCTAAATTGATTGTTAAAGTCTACATTATATATGTGAAGGTTTAAACTTCATGAAGACAGAAAATTTTTAAAAAATGAATGACTGGAAAGCAGTAAGTTCACTTCTACAGGGCTGGAAGAAATTGAGCTTTTATCCATCAGATTAGACACCTCTTGTTTGAAATGAAAAACCTCACAAAATAGTCTTAGTAGTGATGCTGAATTTGTAAACTATCCAGATTAAACACATACATAGGCATACACAACTAAATTATAAAATAATAATAAATAATTGAAAGGATCAAGTTCCTGGGTACACAATTTCTTGGCAAAAGAAATTTCTATTTATTTTTGTATGCTTGGTTGTTTAGTTTTTAGTGCCAAACGCTATACTCAGAGCCTCATCCATGAAAAGCATACACTCACTACTAAACTTTAAACTTTACACCTTACTTCCAAAGTTTAATACTTATTTTTTATTTGTTTGTCTATTTATTTTGTTTATTTTTAATTAATAAACATATACATGTCATATATAAAATTATCTGGTAATTTATATGTTATCACACAGATATAAAATTAGCATATAAAACATTTGTAAGCTATTAAAATACACTTGTTAGGCAAAGAAATGAAGTCATCTTGGAAGTTACATACAACCAAAAATAAAATGAATTAAAAAGTAAATTAATGTAATCAGTTATTAAAAATTATCAAAGATAATATTTTAAATTAAATAATAATGGATATAAATGTTTCAAAATAAACACATTGAAAATCTTAAAGTGAAGTCTTTTAATGAAGCATGAGTTGATAAGAAATCTATCATATTCAATATCAGAAATTCAGAAATTCAGAAAGAGAATGGGAAATAAAAGAAATGATAGCAAAATATTACAGATTTGATAAAAATTATATTCTTACTAATTAAAAATATCAGTGAACACCAAGCAGAACAAAATAGTACTCAAAATCCAATCCTAATTAAATTTATGAAACCAAGTATTAAAGAGGAAATATTTTAAGTATTTTATGAAATAGTGCTACAGAAAATGTTAAGGTGAGAACCTTGTGTCCAAAAAAGGAAGAAAAATTTAAAGTCAAGGAAGATAAAATTCTTCTGATAAATATTAAAATAACTAATCTGAAGTTAACTTATGATACATCAAATAATTTGAAAAAAATATTCAAACAAAATCTGTGATATTACCTTCTGCAAGTTAGAGAACTTGCTGCTTGAAGCTCAAGAGATGATAACTGATGCTGTGAAATAGGCTTATTTCAGAGCTAACAACCTGAGAAGATAGTAAACTTATGTCTTCATATCCTCATCTAAGCATCTCTTCTGCACAACCACAGGAGATTTACAGGTAGGGACAAAGGTACCAATAGAGAGAGCTATATGAAGGAAAACATAAGGCACATTTGGGCCCCAGAAAGGTTAGTAACTTCACCCAAGGGCTCATGTGCTGATTCCTTGAGGCATACTTCTGATGTAATTGCAAATAAAAATTCTGGTGAAAGACTCTACCCTCTTCTCTTTTAAGAAAAGATTAAGAGGCTTTTTTTTTGCTTTTTGGGTCACACCGGGCAATGCACAGGGGTTACTCCTGGCTCTGCACTCAGGAATTACCCCTGGCGGTGCTCAGGGGACCATATGGGATGCTGGGAATCGAACACTGATTGGCCACGTGCAAGGCAAACGCCCTACCCGCTGTGCTATCACTCCAGCCCCTAAGAGGCATTTTTAACATTTTAAACTATCCCTTTCCAGACAGGCTTTCTAGTATCTAATAGTGAACTCCATTTTTAATTTCTCTGGGCTGGTTTCAATCACAATATAAACTATGCCAGATGAAAATTATGTTTACACCATAGTGATGAAAAGTAGACAGAATAAATGTGTGTGAAGTATAAAGTATATTTACATTAAACTATGATTTAAGGGATGGTTGGAACTACAGTTTTGAGTTCTGGCAAGTAAATATCTTGGTAGTTATCACTCTTATCCTTGTATCAAGAAAGTGTTGGACACATTTGAAATCCAATAGCTGTCCATAGACTCACCAAACCACTGAATTTATAGGAAAGAATCAGCCCTAAATCCAGAGCTACAGTCATTCAGAGAGATGCAGTCACTGATCTGTGGAAAAGTTTAGTTGGAACAGAAGGCCCAGAAATATGCACTTCTTTTTGCTTGTTTGTTTATTCTTTAACAAATTGTTGGCAGAAGAGTGTGAATATGTATGTGAGAAACTCCCAGGGGTTGTGATCTTAGAGAAGGCCTGTACTTTTATGGGCTCTTCTTCAAGAACCCCATCAGATTCTCACAGGGGGGGTCTGGAAATATCTCTAAAAAGCAATTACAACGGGAAGAAAACAATGAGTATTGTGAAACCTGACAAGCTCAGCACTCTGAGGAAATTGCAAATACACTGGAGGCTCATACCACCCTCTATCAGAAATCAACAAATAGAACTAGTAGAAATTCAATAGTCTAATAGCATTATTGATCAAGTTGATTATATTAGCACTTACAGAATATCCCAAATATCTATAATTATGTGTGGAAATATAGTCAAATATAATTTATCATCTTTTAAAATTGGGAAATAAGGCAAAAATATCTTTCCTCATTATTTCTTTTCTATAATATACAGAGAAGGAAGGAGGTGGCGAGATCAAAGTGGGGAGGGACACTGGCAGTATGTGGGGGCAGTGAGTTAATGTATTATTTTGAATACATACAAAATTGTACCCCTAATTTCCATACAGTCAGGTAAGCAAGGTTTCCTTAAATTTAAAAATTAATAAATAAAATAGCAGAAGAACAACAATAGCGCTGTAGCACTGAAACTTTGTTCATTGATTTGCTTGAGCGGGCACCAGTAACGTCTCCATCGTGAGACTTGTTGTTACTGTTTTTGGCATATCAAATAGCCACGGGGAGCTTGCCAGGCTCTGCAGTGCGAGCGGGATACTCTCGGTAGCTTGCCAGGCTCTCTGAGAGGGACAGAGAAATTGAACCCAGGTCGTCCTTGTGTAAGACAAACTCCCTTCCCGCTGTGCTATTTCTCTAACCTAATAGCTAGTCCAAAAGTAGTGAGTATGGACCCTCTGCGCCTAAACACTTTGATTCCAAAGACCTTCTAACACATTTTGGCATCCAGCCAGCTTCTTACAGCAATACACTGGGACTGTGAGCTGGGCTATGCAATTTCTGGAAGAATTTTCCCTGGACTTTATACAGAAATCCAAAACTGACTTAACATCTTTTAATTGTCAGCAATGTGAAATGGTTCCTTTTTAGCAGGTCTGACTTTGGGGGGAAACTCCAAACAATAACAGTGAGTTTTTTGTTGAAATATTGAAGGTAATCAAAGTAGCAGCTATTTCTCTAGACTTTGAACTAAGCAATAGCCCCAC
The DNA here is from genome assembly GCF_027595985.1 of Sorex araneus. Lineage (NCBI taxonomy): Eukaryota > Metazoa > Chordata > Mammalia > Eulipotyphla > Soricidae > Sorex > Sorex araneus. Next base: position 216,952,676 of record NC_073302.1, read on the forward strand.
GCCAGCCGAGTAAGAGGAAATATCCCTCTTTCCCGGTTGTTTCCCATTTTCGGGAGAAACTCGGCATGGCGTCCACCATACTATGAGGTGCGGGAAGGGGGAGGAGAAAAAAAAAGAAAAAAGGAAAAAGGGGAAAAAAAGACTTATGTACTTGGAGCAGTTGGGCTACATATCTCTTCATTCTAAGCAATGGAAAACTAATTATCAAATGCATCCTTGGTAGTAGGGCTGTCTTTCTTGGGGGGAAACTCCAACAACAATAGGGAGTTTTGTGTTGAAATATGGAATGTAATCCAGGTAAAGAGAAAATGAAGTGAAATTCATCAGTTATGCAGTTGGGGGGGGCGCGGGCGGGGGATATACTGGTGTTTTTGGTGGTGGAATATGGGCACTGGTGAAGGGATGGGTGTTTGAATACTATATAATTGAGATATAAGTCTGAGAACTTTGTAACTTTCCACATGGTAATTCAATAAAAAAAAAATTAAAAAAGTAGTGAGTGATCACAAAGTCAACCTAAGGTCAATCTGCAGCAAAGAACAATGATACCAAAACATAATAGAAATATTTAATAAATAAATAAGATTATAATAGTTTTAAAGTCATTCTCTAGGCATGGTAGTAGAACATATGCGTAGAATGTGTGAGCCCAACAGTCCAAGCACTAACACATGGAGCATCATCTACCCAGCACCCTCCCTCTAGCACCTGTGCGTGTAGCCCTCAACCTGAATGTCCATGCTAGCAATGCATTCTGGGAAGCCATGGAACTGGCAGACCTGTACCACCAGGCAAGCAAGTCCAGGACTGCCACTGGCCAGGATAGGGCTACCTTCTCATCCCCAGGAAGAGTGTGTGGGATCCTAATCAAAAAGTAAGTGAGTGGGGCCTGAGATAATTGGAAGGACTGAGCACATGGTCACATGATTTTAACCCTTAAGACTTGGGTTTGTGTTGCTGCTCATTTGATTTTGTTTTCGAGGGAAGGCCATGCCTGGCAATGTCCTGGGCTTACATCTGGCTCTGCACTCAAAATCTACTCCTGTGCTTGGGGGACCATATTGAATGTCTGGGAGCAATTTTCAGTTGGCAGTAAGCCAGGAAAATGCCCTCTGGGCTGTACTCTCATTGCTGGCCCCAAGGAGACCTGGATTCGATCCCCATCACCAGAGTCTCCTTGCAGGGAACTGTGGGAAACTGCTGAGCACAGTAAGGAGTATCCCTGTAGGACTGGTCATTAGAAACACACAAAAAAGCGAACAAACATCAACAAAGTTTAGAAAATATGAAAGAAAACAGTATTTATTTGAAAATTATGAGATTGTGAAAGCTCTAAGAAATTCTATGAAATTAAGAGTACTGCTAATTTAGAATAGAGAGCCTTTCTTAGACTAAAAAGCAAAATTTATAAAATAAATTGAAGTCTTGAAAACTTAGTGCTCTATATGATAAAATATTTATGTTCATCAAAGAATGTTCCTAAAATAGGTTTATAATATAAAAAGTTAATATTTAAAAATTAGGGCTAAACAAGAACATACCTAAGTGTATCAAATTGAAAGTCCAAAAATAAACCACACATCTAGTATAAACTAATTTATATTAAAAGAGGCAATGAGAAAAAAAATCCTTTCAATAATTGGTTCTCAAAATAACTGAACATTCTATTAGAAGAAAATAAGCCACAGTCTCTGTCAAATATTGAATAAATTTAATTTGGAAGCTTATACAACTAAATATGTTTGATGATGCTAAATCTCTACAGAATAAAAAATTACAAGGATTTATGTTTATCCTGTAACAATAAATATTTTTAGTAAGAACTTAGGCACTATCAAAAAAAAAAACTAAACATGAGCTGGACCATATTAATATTTAAATGTTTTGCCTATCAAATACAAGGAAATGAATACATTTTGCAAATTAGAGAAAGTATGTATAATACCAATATTGAAAAAAATATTGTGTTAGATACATAAGGAATTCCTTCAAGTATATAATAATATGGTAAACAATAAAATTACTAATTTACTATAAGGGAAAACAATCCATAAGTTTTCAAATCATATGGAAAAAATAATAGAAATTTGTAGTCATTAGGGAAACCCAAATTTTAAATTTTAACCACTGTTAGGTATTGACATATATGCACTGGAAGAGACTGAAAATTATAAATATTGGTGAGATAAGGTATAATTAAGTTTTACAATGTTGCTAAAAGTAGTACGTACTAGTTTCCTCTAAAAAGAATGTATGTTTATTGCCTTATAATTCTGGCAGTAGCATTGAAGCACTGTCCTCCTGTTGTTCATCAATTTGCTCGAGCGGGCATCAGTAACGTCTCCATTGTGAGATTTGTTGTTACTGTTCTTGGCATATGGGATACACCATGGCATAGCTTGCCAGGCTCTGCCGTGCCGGTGAGATATTCTCATTACCTTGCCAGGCTCTCCGAGCGGGAGGGAGGAATAGAACCCAGGTCGGCTGCATGCAAGGCAAATGCCTACTGGCTGTGCTATTGCTCCAGCCCATTCACACTATATTTCTGAGTAAAAAGAACAATGTCCAGAACAATATAGTATGTTGTATATATTTTTATGTTATGTATATGTTCCAATTTGTATGGAAAATAAATTATATAAATATATGCCTGTAAAAGTAAAGACTTTCTAGAAGGTTAAAGAAGAAGGTTATAACAATAATCCCAAATGGAAAAGAAAACCTGGTAACTATGGAACATAAAGCTCTCCTTTACATATGTTTGGAAAATATTAAATTTTCTAAAACATATCTATTTAAATAAATAATTATGATTTAAAACCAAGAATAGGTACCTATAAAATCAGGGTTCAGACCTGGGGAATTAACTCAAAATGCCAGAACATATCCTTGGCAAAGGTGAAAACCATCTTCAATCCTCTGTACCATATAAATACCAGAACACAACAAGGAGTGATCCCATCTACTGAACCAGGGATAGTCCCTGAATTCCAGTAGGAATGATTTAAAAATCAACAGAAGTATTGATGGTAGACCGAAACTGGAAATCACTCAAAATTCAATCAATAGCAAATACAAGGAGTGTTAAATGAAATTCATAATACAAGACATTATTCGGAATTAAAATAAAGTAGAATGAATGTCTGCTACACAGATAACATGGATCTTTAAAAAAAAAAAGAAGCAAAAAAAAAAAAACAGAAGCAAGGAACCATAGAAATAATGCTGCAGGTGACAATGTGAAGTGGGGAGAAGGGTGAGGAAAGGGAATCTTTGGTTTTGTTTTGATTTTTCTTTATGCAGGAGATACCTCTGAAGTTTAGGATTGATTGATTCTTTCATGAGCACCTACCAGGAGCAGACCTTGTGTCTTATCAGCTCCATTTTCTGTTGTTAACTTCTATCTGAGTCCCAAGTGATCAACATGGCATGAGAATTTACCCCATCACCCAAGGAATTTGAGGTCTGGAGATCACCGTCTCAGACTACAGCATGGAATTGCTTATTATTGGAAAATGAAATTTAGTCGTGATTTTTTGTCAGCCTACCACCTACCATGCTGAAAATAATTTCAGAAAGAAACGTGAAGTTTAGTTTATTCACAAAAGTGACGTTTATTTGGGAAATATAAGGAGAGAGAAAGAATTATACACTCAAGAGAGAATGCAGACTTTTCCAGCAAGGCGAGGGTCACATAAAAAAACCCAAGTAGAACTGCAGGAGAATCCCCAAGACGGAGATTGTGTGCCATAAAATAAAGACAAAAATTTCACATATCACACAGGAGATATGGGCAACCCCAGAAAGGGAAAATGTGCATTTTTGTCTTTGCTAATGTATTTATAATACAGATTTTCCAACTTGCTCCCAAAGGCTATTACCAGAGTTGATGTCAACGGACCTGGAGCTGGTAATCATTTTCTTTGATATATTGAGCATGGTCTTTGCTTTCGCAAAGACCTGTTCCTTTTCAGAAATCTAACTGATGCACTGGTACAAGAATTCTGCATCGCGAAGACTTTCTGGGCTCCTCAGAATTGTCCTGCATTTCAAAGGCCTTCTATAACTTTGGTCTGGTTTGAGCTCCAGACAATGACTTCCCATTACACATTACTAGTTCATTCCATCTATCTGTGGCAGCATCACAGGGTTTAAGATGCAGGCCTTCCATGCTCCCACCCTCTCCAATCACCAGCATCATGGGCATGGCTGGGTATAGTCCTTGAGGCCTCAGAATACCACTTGGTGTGACCAGGAGGGCCTCTGAGTACAGACAGGGTGTTGTGATATCATTACAGGGCCCAAGCACCTCTACATCCTCACACACTCACATTGAACCGCCTGCCCATCTATCTTAGAACTGCTGATAGGGTACCCCCACCACCTTGAGTCTTCTGAGCACTACCATTGGGAGAACTCTTCCCCAAACATGCTGAGTGAAAGAAGGTTTCCATGCAACAGCATATTGCAGATTTCATTTACATGAATTTCTAAAAATAGCAAGCTAATGTTTTGTGATAGAAATCAGAGCAGTGGTTGCTTTGGAGCAGGAGATAGGCTGGAAGAGGAGGTGACGGACTAGAAAGGGGCACAAGGGAACCTTCCGGAGTTATGAAGATATTCTGTACTTTGTTTAGCATGGTGATAATAATGGGCATTTGTATTTGTCAAGACTCATTAAAATGTGCACTTGAACTCATTACTTTTTATTACTTGTTAATTAAGACAAACTTATCTGTCCCTCTTTACTGAATGCTTAGGAACCTCAAGAGAAGATACATTTCGTGGTATTTGGAGAAAGAGGAAAAAGCCCATTCATAAAAATTCTGAACCATTCTGCACTTACGTTTTCATTGTGAAAGCATATCATAAAGGAACGTAATTATGGTGCAAAAGGACCAAATAAAGGAACTAGGAATATTGCAGATGTACTAAAATTTTATGTTATATCTATTTTTACATGTCTGACTGTGCCTGTTTAACTTTTCTGGAGGTTTTCAGTTACACAGTGGAGGCAGCTATGGCCCCTCTCACCAGTTGCCTGGGTGCCTGGGGCAAGGCGCATCTTGCTAGAGTGAGAAGAGCGCTCTGCAGGTCAGAGGCTGAAAAGACCCTTTCGGCCAGTCTCATTCCCCCTGCTTCTATCTACTATTTCAGGACATTTCTGAGTCTCACTGAATTCTTTGTCTGATCACAAACTGTTAGTTTCAACCCCTACAACATAAAAAGAAAAAAAAATTACTAATCCACATTTTGCCTTACGGTCTCTTCTTAATTTTATGACTTCACATGAACTGCGAGGTTACCTACCAGTTTCTCTATCTTTCCAAATGTTTATAAAATTCCATGATGAATTGCTAGCAATTTAGGTAAGACTGCTTTCCAAATATATTAAATATATTATATTATACTAATTTATACCATATTCACATTCAATATTTACTTTCTTCTGCTTAAGATTTACTTTGCTCGTATCATTCTGATTTCTTAAAATCAAATTTTGTATTGCTGAATTTAGATTTTTCTTAACTTCAAATATACACACTAAAATTAAATGTATTTACCATTAGTTTTCCTTGTGTTGCATCTAACAAATATAGATAAACTGCATTTTCATTTCATATGGTTCAAAATATTTTTAATTTTATTTGCTTAAGACTTTGACACATGAGCTCTCCGGACATATGTCATTTAATCTCAACATATATAGGCACTTGGTACAGTCTTTCTGTCAGTGGTTTCTAGTTTAATTCCACAGTGGTATGAGAAGATACCTTTTTTATGATTTCTATTATTTTCAATTTAAAGGTAATTTTTATGGTCTAGATACACTCTATCTTAATGAGTGTTCTATGTGATATAGAGAAGAATGTATATTTTTCAGAAGGCTTATAAAATATTCTATAAATGTCAATTACATTCAGTTGATTGATGACACTATTCGACTCAGCCATATCCTTATGATTTTCTGCCTGCTGGATCTGTCAACTATTGATAAAGGGGTATTAAAATCGTTAACTCTCATAGGGGTTGTTGTATCTTCTTAGAGAATTAACCCCTTTTTGTTGTAAATTATTCCTTTCTATGGAACATTTGGAAGAAATAGGGAAAAAATTGCACAAGTAAGTAATATTAAAGGTAGGTATCAAGATATTTGCAGAGAGTTAAGGGTCATCAACTTTGTAACTTAGGACAAGTAGAAATGGACATTAATTTAAAAAAGAAAAAAACAGTATTAGAAAGGACGGTGATTAAAGATTTTCTAATGTACAGTAGTTTAAATAAAGAAGTCTTTTTGATGAGGATATGGGAGAAAGTATTTCTTGCACTGTCAATAGGAAGATCAAAGTCCTTGAGAGATAAATATGTCACATTCAAAGAGCAGAAATAAAATTTATGTACATGATGCATAATAAACATACAAAATTGTGGAGAATTGTAAAATACTTATATAATTGCTCCATCGAGATAAATCATGGTTAATAATGCTCAAACAGTCATGCTAGTTTTGTTCTATGTTACAAAAATACACTATGGCAATGAAAATAGGAAAAAAATTATTTTTGAAGAACTCAGAAAAGTGAAAGAAAAAAAGTAGAAAAATTAAAATAGTAGGAATCTGACAATTCAAAACATAGGTAATAGTAGTAACATAAAATAGCAACTTGTAGGTGGACCTTAAAAGTGTAAATATCCATTCAATGTCATAAGACAATGTTTTGGTACACTGACATTAACTACATACAGTTCTTGGAAAACCTGAAACATATTCACTTAAATTTGTTTCTTAAGTTAAATTTCAATTTCAGAAACGTGGTTGTGAAAAGATATCAAAAGTGTCATAAAATAATTTTAAACACATAATACAAATTTGTTTTCCTAAAAATGGTTCAGAGATAACAAAGTACCAGCATCTTCATAAAATTACTATTAAGGTTAGAGAAGTGTAATTTCCTGAATAAAATTGCATCTTTGCCAGATGGTAAGAGAGATAATATAGTAGGCTATAGCACACGGTCTGCATACTGAGGTCCCAGGTTCAATTCCAGGCACCCTGTAGTAGATTCCCTAGGCACCACTAGGAATGACCAGTGAGAACTAATCTGGGGTATCAAAGAGCACCACTGGGTGTTGTCCAAAAATAAAAATAAGAAAATGTTCATACCTTTAAATGTGCATGACAATTTTCAGATAATGATAAAGTTTATCCAACTGGATGCTTCTCAAAATTCACAATCTTCATTATTAGACATTAATGTGTATTCAATATTTTGAACTACACAAATTATTTCAATGAGTATTGAGTATTTAAGTTTAAAAATATAGCTTTATTTGTTTCTCTAAGGAATCACAGATATCCAATATGTGTATTTTAGTGAAGTTTTATCCTATACAATAAAAACATACCAGACAGGAAAGGAGCTAATTCTTTTTCTACAATATAATTATTTAATCTATGTACATGATAGCACAGCGGTTGGGCTTTCGCCTTTCACATGGCCAACCTGTGTCTGATTTGTTCGCCCCTCTCGGAGAGCCCGCACAGCAGAGCCTGGCAAGCTACCCGTGTCATATTGGATATGCCAAAAATAGTAACAATAAGTCTCTCAATGAGAGACGTTACTGATGCCCGCTTGAACAAATCGATGAGCAACGGGAAGACAGTGAGAGTGACAGTGACATTTGATAGATATCCAATATTTTATTAGAAGTTAAGCAAATGATATAATTATAAAAATATAAATGAAATTAAACTTTAAATTCACATATATCTTATATTTTTTCTGTGAATACACTAATAATTATTTTTATGTTTCTGCTATCAGTTTTTCAGTTAAGGATAACACGACTATCATAATGCTTTTATTATCAAGTTTCCTCAGTCTCCTTTTGTCTAAGGATAGAATCTCAGAGTTTTCGTGTTTCCAGTGACCTCAAGAGGATTGAATCCTGGTCAGATTGTAGTATTTTTTTATTGTAGGATGCACCTCTGTTGTGATTTGTCTGTTGTGCCATCATCAGATCAGGGTAAGGGGGTGGGGAGGGGAAGACGATCATATAGTCACAATGCTACTTTTATCCCACAATATAAAGCTGTACACTAGTAACAAGTTCTATACTGTTTATATTGGTTGGGAATACTGATGTTTATCAGTTCTTCCATTTCCAAATTTATTTTTGTTCAATGATATTTTTAAGCAGTAATCTGAATTACATATATGTGTGTGTATATATATATATGTATATATATATATATATATATGCCTAAATGAAATTCTTGTTACTTGCTTTTTTTTTTCTTTGCTTTTTGGGTCACACCTGGCGATGCTGCTAAGGGGTTACTCCTGGGTCCTGGGTCTGAACTCAGGAATTACTCCTGGCTGTGCCTGGGTGACTATATGGAATGCCAGAATTAAACCTGGGTCAGCCGCATGCAAGGCAAATGCCCTACCCACTGTGCTATTGCTCCAGTCCCATTATTTGCATTTTAATGGGGGATGGAAAGAGACTACCTTCCAAGCAATGATCAAGGAGGTGATGGCTTCTGCCAGCAATATTCGGCCAATCAGGTCAGGCAGCCCAAAGCTCCATTTCAGCACCACTGGAGGCCACCAGAGTTGCCCATGCTGTGGTTAGAGGGGAGCTTGAGGTGGTAAGAATGGAACTTGGAACACGGAACACACAACACTTGTGCTCCAAACCATAAAGTTATCTTTCCAGCCAGAGCATTCACTTTGCTAGCTCTTATAATTTGCAAATACTTCTCTGATTTCCCAGTTTATTTGAATCTTTACTCTTACGCTTCTTGGTAATTGGAAGTTTAAAGAATTTTGTTTCTCAATTTGATATTCATTTTCCTTTTATTTCTTGATTTTTTAAAGGCTTTTGTAGGATAACATAGCCTCAGGTAATTTAGGGTTATTTGGGTACTCCCATCACAGTGCTCCCATTCCTCTGTGTTAACTTGTAACTTCTTTATTTGTGTTCTGTTGACTTGTAAATATTGTTTTTCTCTTTTCCTTGAATCCTTTGCATAGTTTATTCAGAGCCATGTCCTTATGATATTTTAAAACTTTTTATTAGTGTATCACCATGAGGTACAGTTACAAACATGAACTTGCATGTTTGCATTTCAGTCATGCAGTGATCATTTACATCCCTCCACCAAGGCCCATTCTCCTCTACCAATGTTCCCAATATCCCTCCCACCACCCCCACCCCAACCCCCACCACCCCATACTGCCTCTGCAGCAAGACATTCCCTTTTGTTCTCTCTCCTGTTGTATACTGTAGTTTGCAATAGAGGTATTGAGTGGCCATCATGTTCGGTCTGTAGTCTACTTTCGGCACGCAGCTTTCAACCTGAGTGGGTCCTCCAAACATATTCTACTCGGTGTTCCTTCTCAAATCTAGGCTGCCTTTCCCCCCAGCATGTGAAGCCAGTTTCCAAGCTGTGGGGCAGACCTTCTGGTCCTTATCTCTACTACTCTTGGGTATTAGTTTCCCATTCCACAGATGAGTGTGATATTTCTGTCTATCTCTCTCTGACTCATTTCACTCAACATGATACTTCCCATGTTGATCCACTTATATGCGAATTTCATGATTTTATCTTTTCTAACAGCTGCATAGTATTCCATTGTGGAGATGTACCAAGTTTCTTTAACTAGTCATCTGTTTTGGGACACTCCATATTTTCCAGATTTTGGCTATTGTAAACAGTGCTGCAATGAACATACAAATGTAGATGTCATTTCTACTATACCTTTTTGCTTCTCCAGGAAATATTCCCAGGAGTGTAATTGCTGGTACAAATGGGAGCTCAACTTCTAATATTTTGAGAATCATCCACATTGTTTTCCAAAAGGGCTGAACCAGTGGGCATTCACACCAGCAGTGAAGTAGACTCCATTTCTCCCCAAATCCATGCCAACACTCCCCAAATCCATGCCAACACTGGCCCTTTTGAATGTGGGCCAGTCTCTGTGGTGTGAGATGATATCTCATTGTTTTGATTAGCATCTCCCTGATGTTTAGTGACGTAGAGCATTTTCTCATGTGCCCCTTAGTCATTTGGATTTCTTCTTTGGGAAAGTGTCTGTTCATTTCATCACCCCATTTTTTGACAGGGTTGGCTGTTTTCTTCTTGTAGAGTTCAACCAGTGCCTTGTATATCCTTGATAAAAACCTCTTATCAGATCGGTAGTGGTTGAACATTTTTTTCCATTCTGTAAACTCTCTTTGTAGACTGTCTTTGTACTTTGATCACTGTTTCTTTTGAGGTTCAGAAGCTTCTTGGTTTTTCTTGCCTAACTGCTATTGCAAGTACTTAAATTACTATATTTATTGAACAGAAGTGATCAGAATGGGCATCTTTTTCTTGTCCTTGATCTTAGAGAGAAGGCTCATAGTTTTTCCCCATTGACTTGTTATAGGCTTGTGGTTGATGACTTTGACTATATTGAGGAAGTTCCCTTCTATACACCTTTTAGTGAGAGTTTTCATCATAAACGGGTGCTGGATATTGTCAAATGCTTTCTCTGCATCTATTGATATAATTATATAATTTTTATCTTTTGGTTTGCTGATATGATGAATTATGTTGATTGATTTCTGGATAGTAAACCATCCTTGCATCCCTGGGATGAATCCCACTTGGTTGTGGTATATGATGTTTTGATGAGTTGTTGGATTCTATTTGCTAATTTTTTGTTGAGAATCTTTGCATCCATGTTCATCAGGAATATTGGCTTGTAGTTTTTTTTTTGTGGTGTCTTTGTTTGCTTTTCACATTAGGGAGATATGAGTCTCATAGAAACTGTTTGGGAGGGTTTCTGTTTCTTAAATTTCCTGGAAAAGCTTGAGAAGAACTGGCAATAGTTCCTCTTTAAATATTTGGAAGAATTCGCTAGTGAATCCATCTGGACCTGGGCTTTTGTTTTTGGGAAGATTTTGATAACAATTTCAATTTCTTTGATATTAGTAGAACTATTCAGGTATTTCAGGTCTTCTTGGTTCAGCCTTGGGAGATTATAGGAATCCAGGAATTTATCCATTTCTTCTAGGTTCTTTTGTTTTGTGGCATACAGATTTTCAAAGTAGTCTCTGACGATCCTTTGAATTTCTCTAGTTTCTCTTGTGACATCCCCCTTTTCATTTCTGATTTGGTTTATTAGGGTTCTCTCTCTTTGTGAGTCTTGCTAGTGGTTCATCAATCTAGTTTATTTTCTCAAAGAAACATCTCCTGGTTTCATTGATCTTTTGGATTTTCTTTTAAGTTTCCATGTCGTTGATTTCTACGCTGTTTTATTATCTCTTTCCTTCTGCCTGGTTTGGGCTCCTTTTGTTGGTCCTTTTCTAAAATCTTGAGCTGTGAAGTCAAGTTATTTATGTGGGTCCTTTCTTCCTTCCTGAGAAATGTTTGCAGGGCTGTAAATTTTCCCCTTAACACCACTTTAGCTGTGTCCAACAGGTTCTGGTAGCTCATGTCCTCATTCTCATTTGTTTCCAGGTACCTTTTGATTTCTTCCTTGATTTCCTTCCTGACCCACTCATTGTTTAACATCGAGTTGTTTAATTTCCAGGTGTTTGATTTGGTTTTCTGCGTCTGTTCATGATTAACTTCTATCTTCAGTGCATCGTAGTCTGAAAAGATAGCTGATACAATGTCTACCTTCCTGCTTCTGTTGAGGTGTGTTATGTAGCCCATACATGGTCTGTTCCATATGCACTGGAAATGAATGTATATTTTTTTTGGGGGGGATATAAAGTCCTGTATAGATCTATTAGCCCTCTCTCTTCTATTTCTTCCTTCAAAGCCAATATTTCCTTGCTGAGTTTTAAACTTCTTGATCTATCCAGAGGTGATAGGGCAGTGTTGAAGTCTCCAACTATTATTCTGTTGCCCTCAATGTTTTCTTAATGTCTGTTAGCAGTTGTTGTAGGTATTTAGCTGGTCCCTCATTGGGTTTGTACATGTTTAGTAGTGTGATTTTTTCCTATATATCTCGTGATTAATATACATATTCCCCGATTAATAAAAAAAGGCCTTCACTGTCTTTTTCAACCTGAAATCGATGTTGTCCGATACTAGTAAGCTTTTTTAAGGGAGTTGTTTGCTTGCAGGATTGTTTTCCATCCTTTGACTTTGAGTCTGTGTTTGTTCTGGCTATTCAGATGTGTTTCTTGTAGGCAGCAGAATGTTGGGTTGAGTCTCTGAATCCATTTTACCACACTGTGTGTCATAGTTGGTGAATTTAGACCATTGACATTGAGAGAGATTATTGTTATGGGATTCTTTGCCATCTTTCTGTAGGGGGTTGTTGTGTTTGTGGGTTTTTTTGTTGTCTTACAATAGCCCCTTTTGTGTTTCTTTTAGGTTTGGTTTTGATTCCATGAAGTTCCTAAGCTGTGTTTATCCACAAAATAGTGTATTGTTCCTTTAAGTTTGAATGAGAGTTTTGCCATATAAAGTATTCTTGGTAAAGCATTCATTTCATTGAGGTTTTTCACTATATCCCACCATTGCCTTTGGGCTTGGAGGGTTTCCTCTTATATGTCTGTTGTGAATCTAAGGGGTGATCTTTTGTATGTGATTTACTTCTTTGACCTTGCTGCCTGCAGTACTATGTCTCTATCCATGGCGTCCATCACTTGAACTATGATATGTCTTGGAGTTTTTTTGTTAGTGTCTCTTTTAGCTGGCACCCTTCAGGCTCCTTGAACCTGGATGCCTGCATTCTCCAGCTCTAGGAACTTTTCAGCAATAATTTTTTTTGACTCTGGCTTTTTCATTGGGTTTGCTTCCCTGTCCTTCTGGTACTCTGATGATTCTAATGTTGTTCATCTTGAAATCATCCCTTAGGACTCTGATTCTCCCTAGAGCTATTTTGAGGTCTCTTCCCATTGTTTGTTGTTGCCTGTAGGCTTCCTGCAGCTCATCTTCAAGCTCACTGATTCTGTCTTCCACTGTAGCCATTCTGCTGTTGAGGGCATCCACTGAGTTTTTTGTTTTATCTACCGAATTCTTTATTTGTGACATTTCTTTTTGTAGCTTTTTTTTATTTCTGCCCTCATTTCTTCCCGTAATTTCTGGGCTGTTCCATTGTTTATGTCAGGTCTTCCTTTAATGTAATGGATACCTGTTCAATCCTTACATTGAATTCATTGAATTCATTGAAGATCTTCAAAGTTTCATCTCTGAATTTTTATCAGAAAGCTCAGGTTTGTGGGAAACACCTTTTGAGACTTCTGGATCCCATTCCTCATTCTCTCCTTATGGTGGGGATTTCCACTGTTTTTGTGGGGGTATGGAGGAGTGACCTTCAAGATCACTATCCTTATTCCCTCTTTTGTTGTGGGGGTATGGAGGAGTGACCTTCAAGATCACTATCCTTATTCCCTCTTTTGTTGTGGGGGTATGGAGGAGTGACCTTCAAGATCACTATCCTTATTCCCTCTTGTGAAAAAGGATTCTGGATGGGCTCAATCAATGGTGGTCACCTTCTTATATTTCCCTTTCTAGAACATGTCCTTTTGAGATGTTCCTCTATTCCTTACATGAGGCCTCAAGTGATACTTTCGGAGAATGTACTCTTTTATATTAGGCTTGTACAGCTGCTTATATTCATTGGTATTTTGGTGAAATTGAAATAGACTAGCAGCATATTAGTGTACTGGTTTTTGGATAGCTAGGATGTTACTCAGGAATATAGGTGATGAAGACTGAGATGTAAAAACAGATTGCTCAGTTTGAGGAAAATAACTTTGACTCCAAGATAGGCCACACCCACTTCTGCAGAGCCCATGCCCACTACTGCGATGTGGGTGGAGCCATGTCCTTTTGTGTGGGCACAGGAAAACTGTAGCAAATGTTATGCTTTTATAACCTGGGAGTCATTTGACTCCACATGATATTTTCCTCCTGGGCATCTGTTCTTTTGACCTAAGCTTCAGCTGCCCTTACTTCCTCGCACCCCCAAAGGCAGGGTCCCAACGCACCCCCAAAGCAGGGAACTGGACGGACCCAGGGCAAGCAGTGAGTTATGTGCTACCCTGGCATTGAGATGAGCCTGGCCAAAGTGTGTAATGCTTAACTATAAGTTAAGAGCTTGCTCATGGACAGATGCCTCATGATCCAAAAAGTAATAACTAGATTCAGACCCTAGTAGGGTTAGGAATGATTAATCTGGCCTGAGCACTGTAGTCTGAGTCTGTGGCAAGATGTTGCCAGGAGAGCTGCACTACAAGCCTCAATGTGTCTCTTACTGTGTACATACAAAAACAAGTGGTATTAAGATGTTGATGGAGTTTTTGAACTGAGGAAAATAGAAAAACACCTTGAGAGGTATTTTGCCCAGGGGCAGTCAGGAAGGGCTTTGCAATGCGCCTAGGTTGTGTTTCCTTTGAACCCAGTGGGCCCTCAGGGAGGGCTTTCTTATATTGATTTTGCTACCAGACTGTGTGTAGCCTAGAGGGCAAGGTGGAGATAGACAAGTAGGAGGAGAGACTAGTGAAGAGGGTGAAGAATGTAGAGACCTGGGATTGAGGAATGAGGAGTATTGTGAGACTATAGAATGGGGAGCTCAGAGAGACTGGCACAGGAGGGTGGAGAGAATAGAATAAATGGCAACTGATCAATCAAGCATCATGGCCCTCGTTTCCTCTTTCCTCTGCTCCATGGCCTGGACTGCCCTGGCTGGGCAAGCCTAGGGCTGACCCCCCAGAACTCCGGGGCGGTCGAAGGGTAGAGCCTCAGGGGCTCTCCCCAAACGCCTCCATGCTGGATGTTTTTTACACCAAAAATTCAGTGTCTATGAATATTCCTGACTCTGTGCTTAGAAGTAACCCTGACAGTGCTTGGAGACCATATCCGGTGCTAAGGATAAAATGGGGTAGGTTGCATACAAGTCAAACTACTTACCTCTTTTATGTCTCCAACTCCATTTAATATGCAAATGTGAGATGGCAACTAAATGTAACATTTTTTTTTATTTTATTAATTTTATATTTTCCATGCATTATTATCAATTTAATTTACATTGGAAGTGTAGTCCTTCACTGCACATAAACAGTGCCCTCTTCCCTCTATGTCTTTAGCTTTCGTCTCTCTTGCTGATGCCATGAATGTTCAAGTTCTAATTCCAAGTTGACATTTTATGACTTTTCTTAAGTTATCAACAATAGGTGCCTTCTTTTTCTTGCTGGCTACACCTCCAAAGTACATATTAAATCAATATTGTACTTTAATGTCATTTATTATTGTGTAGTCCTTCTTTATCATCTGAACTTCGAAAGTAAAGGGCATGTATTATTAATTTTGTACTTCTGTAATTGGTAGAATAGTATGGAAATTCTGTAATTACATATTGAATTGTCTTTATTCTTTGGTCTCTTTTTGTCCATTTAAAAAATGAGTTACCCATTTACAACAGGACATAGTAAAATGTGTCAGCCAACGCGCTAAGTGGGCCCAGCTTCAAATACAACTTTCTAATTACTTTTCTTACTATTTCCATTATGCATATAATCAACAATGGGTCATTGCCTGCTCTCCGTTTTTATCTGTTAAGTGTGATTATTGTTATAAATCTTTCAGAAAGCAATTTGACAAGTTTTTAGAGTCTGTAAAGTTTAATTCTTTTATTCCATTCACAGATATTTTTTTTAAATCTGGCAAGGAAAAATAACCTTAATTATAGTAGGGGAAGAGGAAACTCTTTAGGCCAAATAAACACAAGATTTATATAGTCATTAAATTTTCATTACAACTTTATATATAATAAAGTAATCCACAAAAAAGAAAAATCAATAAATAGCTTAAATGCTATAATTGTGTAATTTAGGTAGACTTTAAATTTGGTAAAACTTTATTTCTATCATGCCTGTTTTCTGCTGTAAATGAAATGTTAACTAAAGACTTTCTATTTCCCTTTGTTTCACAACTTTGGGCACCCCATGAGATGTTTTAAATTCTATCTTTCAAGTTACCTTATTTACAATTCTTATTTTTTTTGAAAATTTAAATGCCCACGCTCTCATAATGAAACAATAGATGATTATAATCAAAAAGCACTGCAATGATAGTTGTAGAAAACATTTTTCCATCTTCTTTCTCCTACTTTATCCCATTCTTGATTTACAACCAATGCTGTTAGTATGTCATTATATATTTTTTAGCTAATAAATGCAACTGCTTTGAGATTATATGAATTGAATAGTGATATAAGGTTGATAAATGCTATAGTAGGAAATAATACTTTAATGGATATTTATGAAGTTGCTTTCACAAAAAAGGAGGCTTGTCAATATGCTTGTCAGTATGAGATATGGAAATACAACTTTGTAGTCTCTAGGGTTTTTTTATTGGTGACCACAAATATCATTATCTCAAAAGAACTACCCATATTTACAGATATTTTCCTACATTGGTGTTTCTTTCCTAGAGTTGTATGAGAAAAGATGCTAGTGGACATTACTAATCAGAAACTTCAGTTTAAAGTAAGAGCCCTCAAAGTTCCTACCCGTAATGATTACTTTTCCTAGAACTTTTAAAGAATTTTCTTTGATACAGCTTCATAAAGAAAACTAAAATAGAGTCTACAAGGAGAGAGAAAAAAGAATGGGAGTTCAACTATTTATTATACAAATTATTATTATCATATAAACTATAAATTTATTTTATGACATACTATTTTATACGTATATATGTATAGGTAACTTATACATACATATAAATTATATATATGTTTATACATATATGTTTAGGTACATTTGTATATATAAACATGCATGTATATCCATATGTAAACATAAGTTAAACATATGAATACACATGTGTATAATTTATTGTACATATTTTATACATTTATTTTGCATACTATTATTACACATATATAGTAATTAATGATACAAACCATTATTATGCATACTATTTCTATTACTTAATTTTCATCTCATACTTCATTCCTTTTGTTTCTAATTTATTGATTCACCGTGAGATATACTTACAAACTTTCATATTTGAGTTACAATCACACAATGATCAAACACCCATCCCTCTACCAGTGCACATTCCCCACCACCAATATCCCCAGTATACCCCCATTTTCCTTCCTCCCACTGCCTCCAGGGCAGACAATATTCCCAATACTCTCTACTTTTGGGCATCATGGTTTGCAATGCAGACACCGAGAGGTTATCATGTTTGGTCCTTTATCTACTTTCGGCACACATCTCCCATCCCGACCGATTCCTCCAACCATCATTTTCTTAATTATCCCTTCTCTATCCCAGCTGCCTTCCCCCTGCCCACTCATGAGGCAGGCTTCCAACTATGGAGCAATCTTCCTCACCCTTGTATCTACTGTCACAGGGTGTTGGTCTCGTGTTATGTTATTTTATATTCCACAAATGAGTGCAGTCCTTCTATATCTGTCCCTTTCTTTCTGACTCATTTCACATTTAACATAGCATGATACTTTTCTTGTCTATCCACTTTTAAGAAAATTCCATGACATCATCTCTCTTAACAGCTGCATAGTATTCCATTGTGTAGATGTACCAAAGTTTCTTTAACCTCATACTTCATTCTTATTCTCTATGGTATCAAACATTCTTATGTATTTTCAATGTATTCTAGAAGATAAATTAATTATCTTCTAACCAGAACTTCAGTTAAAAGCATTTGCATTCAATTCTCTGCTAAATTATTACTCTTCTTTGTAATGTGGTGCAAGTTACATAAGGGTGCTGTTTTCCATCAAAGGCAAAAGTACTGTTTCTTATTTTTGTGTAATATCTAAGAAAATAACTTTTGAGAAAAGAGATGGAACAGCTTTTCCACTGCTACCTAAAATCCAGTAATTCGCAAAAATCGCATGTGACACATGGAGAATGGGCTTCAAGATTGCCCTCTAATTATCTTAATTTAATGCTAGGTGTCTTGTTATCTGATAAAAGTTCTGGTATTTTCATGACCTTAAGACTAGGATACAATCCACAAACAAAACCACTTAAAAATATGAAACACAAAATTTTCATCTTTTTGTCACGTTTTGATGGCCCTAATATAGAACACACATTTTATAAGGGTTTAAATTGACAAAGATTTTTTTTTTAAAAATCAGTAAATAAAAACTTGGGTGATATTTTTTATATGTATTAGGATAACATTAGATGGTACTATGGTGTTAGATATCATTGGTTTGTCCTGCTCTCCTTGCAACTAGGAGCTTAGGTTTATCAGTCACACCCATCAAAGTGCTCCGAAGTCACTCCCATTCCTTTGTTTATCTGTAACCATTTCTACCAGTTTATCTACTCTTCCCCTAATCAGACTGTGTTAATTTGTAAGGTCAGACCTTGCTAGGACAGTGTAAGTTAATATTGTCTTTAAGTTAATATTGTCTTTCTCATCTCTTTTGTCTTTTGAATAGTTTACTTTAAAACAATATCCTTTTTGTATGGACAAAGAAAGACATTTATTAATATGCTTTGGTAACATGGGATTTAATTGGCTTCAAATATTATTCATTCCTGGGCATCTGCTTTCTCAACTTAAGCCTCAGCTGCCTTTGCTTCCTAGCACCCCTAAAAGCAGGGTCCCGACGAGGGACGCGGGATGGACCCAGGGCAAGCGGTGAGTTATGTGCTACCCTGGCATGGAGATGGGCCTGGCCAAAGCGCCTAATGCTTAACTATATGTTAAGAGCTTGGTCATGGGCTGTCATGTCATGATCCAAAAGCAACGACGAGACTAGGGTCCTGCTAGGGCTAGGAAAGACTAATCTGGCCTGAGCGCTGCTGTCTGAGATCCAGGTGATCCCCGGAGAGCAATTCTATAAGCTTAATGCATCTTTTGCTATGTCCTTACAAAATGATTTATAATATGAATACTTATAAGTTAGTCAGACAAAGAAAGGAGAAACACATCCATGGAATTTCGCTCTTGGGCGGATGTCCCGCTGAGAGAGATTCTGTCCTAGTGAAAGCATTCCCTAAGGGATAGAACTTTACCCCCTATGGATTGTAACCACACCTACGCATAGCCCCGGGCCTGTGCATGGGAGAGCCGGACTGGGAGATTTAAGGTAGCTGTATGAGGGGGCTGAAAGGAGTTCGAGTGGAAGCAGAGAGAGAGAATGAAGTAGGATGGGGGAGGAAGAAGCAGGAGGAGAATCAGAGGAGAATGGAGAAAGAAGTTTGGAATAAACTGCTGTGAGACCAAGACCATCTTGGCTCTGTTCCTTCCTTCACCTGCCTCGTCATCGCCATTCACCCTCCCTGGTGTGGTGTCCCTTCCCTCACCCGCGCCTTTCTTTTTATTTTGTTTTTTACACACAATGGTGCTCAAGTTTATACCTTGCTGAGCACTCTGAGATCACTCTTAGTAGGTGGCTGGGGAATCAAAGGTGATGTCAGGGATGGAACCTGGTCAGCTGCACATAAAGCAAGAGCCCTATTGACTATACAACATTCCCACTCCCATTATATGTTCTAAACAAAAATATTTACTCCATTTCACTGACAATTTGAAATCATATTTCCTATATCATATCTATAGGCATTACACATTTGGAAAAATCTCCGTAGCTTCTTTTAGACTGGTATAATCTACCTGCTTATTACTATACTAGATTCCTCAAAGAGGCATCAGCCTTCAATAAAGAAGATATCCTAGATAAAATTAATCATTTAGTCAGATGGAATCTGGCTCATTAAAATTGTGAAAAAATATGGGAAGATGTTTATAGGAGAATGACATTTAAAAAAATTAGGATAAAATAAATTA
The DNA here is from genome assembly GCF_027595985.1 of Sorex araneus. Lineage (NCBI taxonomy): Eukaryota > Metazoa > Chordata > Mammalia > Eulipotyphla > Soricidae > Sorex > Sorex araneus. Next base: position 216,972,468 of record NC_073302.1, read on the forward strand.
AATGTCTCATTTTATTTAGGAGTAAAATAGCATGTTATGAAAGATATATCAGTTCATGTAGTTGTACTTAATTATATTTTGATAATGCAAGTCATTTCATCATGTTATTTTTCTATCACTTCTCATCTCTTCTCATTCCCTTGATCTTCATTTTGCTTGAGTGGGCAAAAGTAACATCTCCATTCATCCCTGTCACATGCCAGTATAGAAAAATGGCATCTGCTTGCTCCAAGAACACGAAGAGACTCAAACCATTCATTTAGAATTTTGACAAAGAAGTCTGACCATCTCATAGGTGGGCAGTCACGCGGTCTTTTGAAGTCCCGTCGAGTCCAGTCAGAAATAGTTCTAGTCCAGCAGTCTCTACGCATTACGTGTCTGGCCCATCTGATTTTTGACACCTTGCAAATGAGACAGTGTCCCTGATTCTTGATCACCGATGGAGGTAGGAACTTTGGATTCCTTCTCTCACTTGAGTGAAATGCTATATTCCAAGCATAGCTCTTTTGTTTCCTCTTTGAGATACCTGAATAGCGTTCTTGTCCTGTTTTTCGTAGGACCCAGGTTTCTGAGGCGTATGTTAGTGCAGGAAGAATGGTGGAGTTGAAGAGATATGCCCGAAGCTGGAGGTTCTTCGTCCTCTTAACGACTTCTTTGACACTCTTGAAGGTGTTCCACGCTGCTCTCTTCCTCCTGCAAAGCTCTGGCGCCAAGTCGTTCCTCATGTTGAGTTCACAACCCAGGTACACATAGCTTCTCTATTCAGAGATGTTTGTTCCATTGAGAGCAAATGGAGCGTCAGGGACTAGTTAATTTTGCATGAACATTATCTTGCTGAGATTCAGCTGCAGTCCAACGTTTCCACACTCATAGTTGAAATCAGCCAGTATTTGTGCCGCTTGGCTAATGTTAGGTATTATTATAACGATGTCACCAGGGAAGCAGGTGGTGTCCTTGCCAACTGTCTATCATCACTCCCATTCTTTCCATTCCAGTTGTTGCATGATGTTCTGGAGGGTGGCACTGCAGAGTTGCAGTGAAATGTTATCACCCTCCTGAACCCTTTTCTTTACGTCAGTGATCATTTCCTTATAGAATGGTTAGATCCTGGTGGTGAATTCATAATACAGCTCTCAGAGGATCTTGATGTACTGAGTTTGAACACCCTGTTTGACTTGGGCTTCGATGACCGCTTCAGTCTCAACAGAATCAAAGACCTTCTTTAAGCGGCATCTCAATTCTCACGAAACTTCAATGAGCTTGGTTACTGTGTGGATATTGTTGATTGTGCTGAATCCTTTTCAGAACCCAGCTTGCTCACATGGTTGTCCTTCGTGTAGTGTTCTGCCTATTCAATTCAGCATGATTTGAGTGAACAACTTGTAGACGACGGACAACAGGCAGATTGGGCGATAGTTGCCAACTTCATGGATGTCTCCTTCTTGTACAACAAAATGGTCCTGCTGATTTTCCATTGGGAAAGGAACCTTGCACTCGGACAAGTAGCATGTGAAGAGCCGAGCCAGTGTATTGATGAGTACTGGCGGCAGTTTCTTCAGGTGTTCGGATCTGATCTTGTCTGAACTGGGTGCTTTATCCATCTTTACTGATAAAATGGCATGTCAGATTTCAGAAAGGAGAAACCTGGGAATGACATATCCATCCTGCTGAATTTGATACGTGGGCAGGCTATCGTGGCTGTGAAGTTCTTCAGACAATTTTCTCAGTCCTATCTTGGTATTAAGATCACTGACAATGATCTTGTAGAAGGTATGGTCTTCTTTATAGAACTTCTCCACTTCCATGTAGAGCTTCTCAATTTCTTCTTTATCGTAGTTGGATATTGGTGCATAGACAATGAAGATAGAAACTGCAGGCAGTGAGCCACATCTATTCAAATGTAATCATCCAATTTGGGTTGTTAGGCATTCAAATGAATCAATGCTCATGGCCAAGTTTGTGTTAACAAGGACACCGACACCACCGATGCCTCTGTTGTCGCATGTTCCGAGGAACAGTTCTCCAGTGTCAAAAATGGTGTGATGTGATCGATGCCTTCTTGTTTTGGTCAGAACAATGATGTTGTCCTTGATTGTCTGCGCTTGCACCATCAGGTTCTCGATGGGTGCTTCTGATGTCAGCTTATGTGTGTTAAAAGTACTGACAGTCATTTTAATCCTTCTTTGTTTTGGCAGCCTAGTTCATCCCTGAGATTTTATCAGCCTCTCCTTGCTCATCCTTCTTAACACTGCCGTTTTGAGGGTTCTTAAAGGGTCAGAGTTATGAGGCCCTCCATTACCCTCCATTACCCATCATGTTCCAGGCCGATTTCCGGACACTCAGGCAGAGCCTCACACATGAGTGAAGCCCACAAAACCAGGTCAAGCGGAACTTTGGAACTTGGAATCCGGAAACAGAGATCCTCTGCCTGTTCCCACCAATCCCCGGCAAACTCAGGGATCACACCCAGATGACCCACCCAACCAGTGCCAGATAAATACATCATTGGCCGACCTCCACTACCTCCACTACTCAGCTGCTGTCAAGCTCCAGGCCGCTTTCTGGACCCGGACACATCATAAAACACTTACTACCCATTTCCCATAATTATCACATCATATTTGATGGGGTTAAAATATTGTGTGAACCATGGGAACACCTGTAAGGGTGATTAGAGGCTGCCCTAAAAACCTCCATCCCTCTCGGAAAGCTTAGTGAGCTACCGTGAGTATCCTGCCAGCACGTCAGAGCCTGGCAAGCTACCAGTGGCATGTTCAATATGCCAAAAGTAGTAAAAGCAATGGGCCTCATTTTTCTATATTTTCAAAATTATATTTAGTGAATACACATCATTTTTTAACATATACACTATTTCTATAAGGGGTTTAATTTTACCATGTATTTTAAAGACTATCTCAAGTCACACTGACACAAAAAACAGATGTCTCTGCTTTGTTCTCTAGTATTTTCAGTTAAAGTACTATTTTTTTCCTTATAAGATGTACTCAATTTGGCCAGAGTAGTACCATAGAAACTAGGGTGCTTGTCTTGTACATGACGGACTGGGTTTAATCCCTGGCACCAATTACTGTCAGGAAAAATCTCAGAGCACAGAGCCAGGAGTAAGATCTGAGTGCGTCTGGGTACCCCTTCCCTATCAAACAAACCTAAAATAAATTTACATGATGTGTTTGCTACACTTTTACATTTATATGTGTGGAGCATGGCAACAAGTGCCAGAATAGATGAGACTTGTCCGTGCATAGAGACCATCGGGAGTGTCTGGGTGCATTTTACAAGCACCAGGTATCCGATCTTGAGTCTCACCCAAACTTCCCAAGAATTGTCACCTACCTGCAGCAACTAGCCCTAATAGGAATCGGGCAAAACAGAACTGAAAAGGTGATAGGTCAGTAATGCTAAACTTTATGTGATTGAACCATTCTCTTAAGATGAGACCCCCTGTAAAATATGTTTATAGTTGCAATAAAGTGAGCAGCCATCAGCTGTCTGTCTCCTGGAGTGGTTTCTTCATGCACCCCGTCATCCTTCACCCCGTGTCTGCCGAGACCTGGTGCACAACGTGTCTGGGCAGGTTGGGTAAAAAATGTTTCTCAACAAGAGTGGGTGAAAAATCCTGAATTCTTTTCCGTCCTCCTTGATAAGTATGAGTAATCAAAACAGCATCAGATGGATGAGTTAAAGAGAGAAAGAAAGAGAGAGAGAGAGAGAGAGAGAGAGAGAAGAAAAGAAACAATACAGATTATTTGACTTACATAGAATTTCCATAATTTAAATTTCAATATACAAGGAGAGAGACGGGAGATACTTATTAAGGAAAGAGAAGAGAGAGACACCACAAGCCAATGAGTTTACTCCTCTTCTTACTCTCTTTTATTTCTCTCTCCTCCTCTTATTATTATTATTTTAAATTTTCAAAGTTAGAGTATAGCTCTCACTGAGGGAGGATAGGCTAACTGATTAACCTATAAGCAAGTGGTGCACACACTCTATTCCTGTAAGTCCTAATAAAGAGGACAGAGTGGTTGCTGTTTTGATTAGGAAAAGAAAATGGGCTGAAACAGGAAAAAGAGATTCTTCTCAGTCACAAGGACTTTAATTGTAATTTATTTAATATAATATGCATTCTACAAATGATATAAATGGTATTTCCAGAACCCACAGGACTTTGATACACCTTAGTATCAAGGTAGCGACACTTATTGCTAGAGACCTTTTCTGGGATTTTTCTTTTTTTTTAAGTTTTTATTTTATTGAATCACCGTGAAAAAAATACAAAGCTTTCAGGTTTACGTCTCATTCATATAATGTTTGAATCCCTTGGTGAAGGGAATCCCATCCCTTCACCAATGCACATGTTCCACCACCAAGAACCGCAAAAAATCCCCCTCCCACCCAGCCCCCACCTAAGTAGCTAATGACCTTCACTTTATTCTCTCTCTATACTTTGAATACATTCAATATTTCAATAGAGAACTCACTATTATTATTTGGAATTTTCCCCCAACAATTAGGCCTGCTGAAAAGGCATCATTTAATAATTTCTTTTCATTGCTAAGAATGAAGACTCTATGAACTCGCGCAGCCACAACAGTGGCTGCATGGTTTGGGATTTCTGATATTTTAGCTCAGCTCACAGTCTAGATGCATTTTTGTACGAAGCCACGCTGGGTACCAAAATGAGTTAGAAGACCTCTGGGATCATAGTCTTTCAGAGCAAAGGGTCCGCTTCGCCTTCGGCAGCTCCAGATCTTATCTGGGCCGTGGGCATGCCAGTAACGCCCACTTCCCATGATTGCCTATGAGCCACAAAACTGCAAAATTCATACCTCTGGGTTGGGAGTCTTAGAGGGTGGCTCTCGCCACGTGGGTGTTGCTGCCGCCGCCATTTTCTTCACAGAAAAACAGTGTGGGGAGGGAAAATCCATCCCTGGGTGGCATAGAGTTGTAGCACAACTCACAGTCTAGATGCATTTCTGTAAGAAGCCGCTCTGGGTGCCAAAATGGGTTAGAAGACCTCTGGGATAATAGTCTTTAGGAGCAGAGGGTACCCCTTTTTTGGGATATTGAAAAAACTTTGTTTGATCATTTGGGAAAGAAAAATGCTACAGTATCACTTCACACATGCCACCTTTCTAATTAACAGACCCTTTCTTCTTTTTTCTTTCCTTCTATTTTTCTTTTTTCTTTCTTTCACTTTCTTTTTCTATTTATTTTTATTTTTTCTTTCTCCTTCTTTCTTTTCTCTTTTTCTTTCTCTATCTCTTTTCTCCCTCCTTCCTTCCTTCCTTCCTTCCTCCCTCCCTCCCTTCCTTCCTTCCTCCCTCCCTCCCTTCCTTCCTTCCTCCCTCCCTCCCTTCCTTCCTTCCTTTTTTCCTTCCTTCCTCCCTTCCTCCCTCCCTCCCTCCCTCCCTCCCTTCCTTCCTTCCTTCCTTCCTTCCTTCCTTCCTTCCTTCCTCCTTTATTTTTTTCTTTCATTTCTTTATTTTCTTCTTTCTTTCTTTCTTTCTTTCTTTCTTTCTTTCTTTCTTTCTTTCTTTCTTTCTTTCTTTCTTTCTTTCTTTCTTTCTTTCTTTCTTTCTTTCTTTCTTTCTTTCTTTCTTTCTTTCATCCCTCACACCCTATGTACCTTCTTCTCTCCCTCTCTCCCTCCCTCCCTCCCTCCCTCCCTCTCTCCCTCCCTCCCTACCTACCTACCTCCCTCTCCTCCTCTCTCCCTCTCTCCTTCCCTTCCTCTCCCCCTTCCACCCTCCTTTCCCCTTCCTTCCTCCTTACCCTTTCCTTCCCTCCCTCCCTCCCTCCCTCCCTTCCTCCCTTCCTTCCTCTCTTCCTTCCTTCCTTCCTTCCTTCCTTCCTTCCTTCCTTCCTTCCTTCCTTCCTTCCTTCCTTCTTCCTTCCTTTCTTCCTTCATTCCTGCTTTATGTGCAGTGTATGTCATGACATCTCCCAGGTGGCGAGCACAGTGTCTATAGGGAATAGATATGTATAGAAGAAAGTGGATTGACTTTTCTAATTCTTGCACTCAGTCTGCTCATTGCTAAACATTCAGGAGCACACTTTCTGATAGTGAGTTTCCTCCCCAAACATCACGCACTGGGAAAGCTTCCTCTTAGAAAACTTGTCTTATATATTACACCCTGAAGGTAGAGATATTTTTCCCATTTGCTTCTATCAAATGTTTATCCTCTTTTTATCTATGTCTGTTGCCATAGTAACTGCTCTAAGACAGAACTGAACAAATCTTAAGAATTCTTAAACACACAGACTGGTTAGTACAGTGGTGGCAGGTTGCTTATTTATGGCTTCACATAAGTATTTTCACATGTCTGGACCGCACCTTTATTCAAAGCTAGATGCCTCACTGCTTCATGAAGATCTAGTCTGTTAAAGCTTCAAATTTATAGTTAAGCGGAAAGAGGCATGTAGTGTTTGTTATTCCTGAGTGCATTTGCTCTAATCATTTTAGGCACCATAATACATATAGTGCTGGATTTTTAATTAACTATGCATGGTATATTTTTGCCTTTATAGTTCCCTGTGCTCATGAAGGTAGCTGCTTTTTATATTTCCTAAAAGGAAAATGATCCTTATCAATATAGCACAAATAGCCCTGTGGTCTGACCTCTCTTGCCTTCCATAGAAACTGTACTCTTCATCTTAACTAGATATAAACCTATGATTTCTCTTCAATTTTCCTGAAGAACCAGTACTAGAGCACTGCTAATATGTTATCTCTGTGATATTTTTGTAATGTCTTTCATTTTGTATTTTTCTTCTTTCATAATCTTTGGGAAATAGAACATTTCAGGAAGTAAGGATTATAGACTGCTCTGTGATGAACAAAAACTTAGAAAATATCTATTGCAATGTTTTAGTGATATTTCTGTGCAAATTGTGGCATATAAAGGGATTGTTAACTTGCAAGGGCCATACAATGAGCTAAAGATAAGCAATAGTACTACTGTAATTAGCAAGATCTGATACCTACTACAGAACTTATTCTATCCATTTCTTATTACCTGACATGAGCTTCAACTAGAGATATGGGATGCTTTAAATAACAAAAACAATGATAAGAGCAGAACAGTGACCAAATGCATGCCTTGCATGTGTGAAGCCCTGAGTTCAATTCTCAGTTTCATGTATGACTCTAAGCACATTTATAGGAGACCCTAGTACAGGAGTACCAGCCAGTGTAGATGTAGAAAAACACAAAAGTCTTTCTTACGAGAAAAATAAGGTGTTTTTTTTTTTTTATGGGAGATGTAAAGTGGATTTGGCTCAGAAAGAATTATCTCAAAGTGTTCAGTTATAAAAGTTGCTTTATACTGTATTCTTTCATTTCTTGTCATTTCTTGAGATTGTTCTTTGTATCTCTCAATGCCATTATTATCATTTAAAGAATCAACACAAATTCCAATACCTTCTCTTAAATACCTATACCTATCTTATATCTTATACCAATGCCAATCTTAAAATGCCATTTGTAAACCACTATACACTTAACTCATTTTTTAAAATTTTCAATGTTGTAGCACTTATTGCATATAATATTATTGATTTATGCTTTCACACATTATTTTTTCAAAATATTCATTAAGAATCTATTATTATCTCCCCACAATTATAGTTTTTTTATTATCATAATAACATGCTGGATAAAAATTAGAAACGTGTGAATCACGATATTCAAAGAAACGTGCTTAAATTAAAAATATAACAAAATTGAATTCATTTTTATACACTATTCTGAGATGTTTTAAAATAAGAATTAAAAATAAAGCATCATTATACTCTAAAATATACTCTAAAATATCAGTGTTTGGAATTTAATGACTATGCACATATAAAAAGTTAGCAAAAAAGTCTGTTATAGAATGTAAATACAAGAAAATGTTGATACACATTTACACATTTTGAATATTTCATTTACTATTGGAGACCACAATTTTGTTTTAAAAATACAAGAATTACTGGAAAGGATATATAAGATGAATGAGGATTCAAGGCAGAATTTTAAAAAACATGCTTGTTTCCAGAAAATGTAAATTTAGAAATAAGTGTTTTTACATACATAGAAATGACAACAGTCTTTTAGAGATAGAAACATACAGATGAAAATACTCAAGAAAATTGTATTTTGGTAGTATTATCAACATATTGATTTTATTAGTATTTTTACATCTTAGATATTATTTACAATAACAAAAAGCCTGGATTGTTTAGGAACTAATAGTTAAAAATAGACTTTTTGTTTTTAAGAACATTATTTCAAAATGTTGTTTTTGAATAGACACTATCCTACCTTTCTAGTTGCACAATCAAACTGGAAACAATTCATTTTTGCTCTCTGCGATAAGCATCCTACTAGCTAGCAAATCATATAAGCAAAGGCAAGTGCTGCATGTAAATAATTTTCCAGAATTTTCAAAAATTTGAATTAACCATAGATTAACTTTTGTACTGAGTTAACTTTTACAGATAAATCAAAATTGTAAGGAAATTATAGATATAGTCTATGACCAATAAGGAACATTAAATCATCCAAGCATTCAAGAAATAAAACTGGAAGAGATATGTAGAAATATAAGAAAATGATAATTAAAAATAATCAACAGATTTGTTAGTCAAAAAAATTATTTACTTTAATTTTCGTTCTTCTAACAATTTTTTCCAATTTGCATAACGAATATAGATAAGGAAGGTGACAGGCACTTACAATTTTTCAGATCTTCAAAATCCAAGGATCATAAGTATAATGAAAATCTTATAACATTGTTTCGTTATTTATTCATTTGTTCTTTTCCTTAGGCAAGGGCTAGGACTTTATGTAAGTGAATGAATATTTGAGGAAGGATTATGTTATTTTATAATACATTTCAGAATCCTTGTGGTATGAATAAAATATTATCAGAACTTAGATTTCACAGACATTCACACTCTTAGATATAAGGCAGTAATCATTAGCAACTCAAAAATGAAGTTATTTCAGACCTCATCACACAAAATTTAAAAGCAATAAATTATAACCGTTTTATAAATCTTTTCCAGAAAAAAAACCTTTTTTGAAATAACACACTAGACCAATAAATAATGCATAAATAATGGAACTAGACCCACAGCACTTATTTTTGAGAAAAAATATTGTAAATATCTGAGGAAAAATTATTTATCTGAATTGTATTATAAATTTAAAACACCTTATATTTTAATGTAAGTATCGAAGAATAATGAGTTAGACAATTTTACTCTTCAAAACACAAGTATGTTTAAACAAATTTATCTACATAAGAATAATAATTTGCAATGAATACATTACCTAATGTAGCTTGACTATGGGAGAGACTCCAAAGGATTTTAATTAAGGATTTATTGTAAAATTTATCTTGTAAGAGAAAAACAAAATAAAGCAAATCCTTAACCTTAGAATGGTCTCAATAAAATAGATTTAATTTAACTATAAATTTAACTTTTTTAAGTTATTTGGTAATTTTATTTAGATTAGTGGTCAATGAAATAAATTACTGAAACATAATTAGGATAAAATTTCTTAAATTTATACTATGGTTACTTCAGGATTTATTTATTGAAATAAATTATATATTTACTCCATAATATGCTTCTTTGGTGCCCCAGATCTCTTGAGACCTCATCTTCTCTTTAGGTTCTTACATAAAGATAAGAGTTAATATTAGTCTAAGTATAAAATAAATTTAAAAATAATATAAATCTAAATTAGTTATTATGTAATTTAGATATCTTAAAATATCAAACACACACACACATACACACAGTAACTCACTAAATGTTATGGAAAGGAAAACTAACATGAATATAATCTTCCAACCCCAATTTTGTATCAGTCAACCTTGAGAATTAATATCAGAGTAAGGAAGGGCTTTGAGGTAGTAGATATAAGGGGGGAAATGTTAAAATGAGGTGAATGAAGGGAACCATTAAGAGGAAGACAAACGATGCTGGATGTAGAAAAGTAGTATATAAAATTTGATATTATGATGAACATAGATGCAAATATTCTAAAAAAATATTTATGAAACTAATACAATAATACATGAAGTGCTCCATATACCACAAAGATGGCTCAATATCACTCTATCACTGTTATCCGTTGTTCGTCGATTTACTTGAATAGGCACCAGTAATGTCTCTATTTCACTCAATCCTGAAATTTTAGCAGCCTCTCCTTACTTGTCTTTCCAACAATTGGAGGCTCTTTCAGGGTCAGGAGAATGAGACCCATTGTTACTGTTCTTGGCATATTGAATATGCCACGGGTAGCTTGCCAGGCTCTGCTGTGCAGGCGGGATAGTCTCAGTAGCTTGCCAGGCTCTCTGAAAGATATATATATATATATATAGATATAGATATATAGATATAGATATAGATATAGATATAGATATATCTGTTATTGTATTTTGGATATGAATACACCAAAGGGAGATTGCTAGGCTCTCCCAAGTGGTCAATAGACTCTCAGTAGCTTGTCAGATTTTTCAAGAGGGAGAACTAGGCATTAGATGTCATGTGACCGCATGTCCTGCAAATCAATTAATGTGATACATCACATCAATTAAAGGAAGGACAAAAATTCTATGATCATTTCCATAGAAGCAGACAAAACATTTGACAAGATTAAATATCAATTCATAATGAAAGCCCTCAACAAAATGAGGATTGGAAGAACTTATCTCAATGAATGGCTCTTTCGCTCCTGAATGGCCCTGATCCCAAAGGCACACAAACCAATTTCAGAATGCAGCAGCTTCTGGAAGAAATGCTTCTAGACTGTGAACTAAGCTAAGGCCCGTGCTGCCCAGGGGGGAAAGGGCGTTGTCCCACCTTCTCCCTTCAGCGGCAGCATGGTGACCGCCATCTTTCAGAGCCTTTTGGACAGAGGTATGAGATTGTAGTGGCAGGGCATGTGAGGATGCAGGGGCGGAACTGGCCCTGCTCCCTGCCTGGACGAGACCCTAAGCAGCCACCCACAAATGGCTTCTTTGCTCCTGAACAGCCATGATCCCAGAGGCACACAAACCAATCTCAGAACACAGCGGCTGCTGGCAGATATGCCTCTGGACTTAGTTACTACAATACCAGAATTCCAAAGCCCACACAGCTGCAACAGCCATCATATGCTCCTCATTATCTCATTATCCGCAACAGAAAACAAATTATCAAACGATGTCTTTTTGGCAGGTCTGATTGTTAGGAGAAAATTCCAAATGATAATAATGGATTTTCTGTCAAAACATTGCATGTATCAAAGTAAAGGGAGAGTAAAGTGAAAATCATTTGCCACACAGACAAGGTGGGGGGCGGGATGGGGGGATATACGGGTTTCTTGCTGGTGGAACATGTGCACTGGTGAAGGGGTGGGTGTTTGATCATTGTATGACTGAGATTTAAGCCTGGAAGCTTTGTAACTTTTCTCACGGTGATTCAATTAAAAAAAAAAAACTTACCTCAATATTGTAATGACCATATAAAATACTGGCTGCTAACATCTTCTATAAGGGAAAAACCTGAAAGACCATCTATCTCTAATATTAGTGCCAATACAATGACATCCATTTTCAACCTTATAGTTAAAAATAGTACTAAAAATCTTTGGCACAGCAATTAATAAAAACCAAAGTCATTTACACTGGTAAATAATTCAAACTATCACTACTGGAGATGACATGATATTGTACATAGGACACCCTAAAAATCCACTACGAAACTCCTACAAACACTAAATTTAAATAACAAAATAGCAGGTTTAAAAATCAATGCACTGAAAAATCTATTGCATTCTCTCTTTTTTTTTTTTTTTTTGCTTTTTGGGTCACACCCAGCGATGCACAGGGGTTACTTCTGGCTCTTCACTCAGGAATCACTCCTGGCGGTGCTCAGGGGACCATATGGGATGCTGGGAATTGAACCCGAGTTGGCCGCGTGAAAGGCAAACGCCCTACCCACTGTGCTATCACTCCAGCCCCTCTATTGCATTCTTAAATTTTAATAAACACATAGAAGAGAAAAAATTTAAAAATATAAATCTATCCAAGTTTCGATTTTAAAAATTCAAATATCTATTAATTAAATTAATCAACAAAAAGAAGAAAGTGTTTTATGAAAATCATAAATCACCACTAAAAAAATAAAAGAATTAAGGAGATGGGAACATTTTCTGTGTTCAAGGATTGGAAGAATTAATGATAAATCACCATCGATGGGCAGGAGCAATAGTACAGTGAGTAGAGCGTGTTCCTTGCACACAACTGACCCAGGTTCAACCTCCAGAATCCCACTTGGTCCCCCAAGCACCACCAAGAGTAATTCCTGATTCAGAACCAGGAGTAACCTCTGAGCATAGCTGATATGAGACGCCCCCATCCACACAAAAAAAGTAAAAACAAACAAACAAATAAATAAATAAATAAAATCACAATCTAACCAAAAGTAGTTTACAGATGCAATGAAATTCCCACTCATAATCCGCATGACATTTTTCAAGGTTGCAAAACAAGTACATCTAAATTCAAGTGGGACCATAGAAATCCCACAATAGGAAAAAAATCTGAGAAAGGGAATTAAAAACATTGTATTCTCAGACTTTTAAAATATTTAACAAAGCTGCATAATGAAAGTTGTGTGATAATGAAACAGACTTTCAGATAAATGACATAGAATTGATATCCCAGCAATCAACCGTGAAATGCATGAGCAGTTAATGTATGGCAAAGGAACACTTGTCATTTGTATCACTTGTCATCCCATTGATCTTTGATTTACTCAAGCAGATATCAATAACATCTCCATTTGTCCCTGTCATGTGCTATTGTAGCCCAGTGGTATCTGCTGGTACAAGGAACACGAAGAACTTCAAACGGTTCATTCAGTGTTTTGACGAAGAAATCTGACCATATAGTAGGTGGGCAGCCACGCCTTGGCAAACGTTACAACGTTCCTGATTCTTGATCATTGATGGAGGTCAGCGGATTCCTTCTTTCACTTGAGTAAAAGGTGATACTCCAAGCATCGCTCTTTCAATTCCTCTTTGGGATACCCAAATAGTGTTCTGATGCTCTTTGCATAGGGCCCAGGTCTCTGAGGCATATGTTAGTGCAGGAAGAACAGTGGAGTAGAAAAGATGTGCCCGAAGTCAAAGTTTCTTCCCCATCTTAATCATGTCTTCGACACTCTTGAAGGCGTTGCACGCTGCTCTCTTACTCCTGCACAGTTCTGGAGCCAGGTCGTTCTTCATATTGAGTTCTTGACCCAGGTACACATAGGTGCTGCATTCAGAGATGTTCGTTCCATTGAGAACAAATGGAACATCAGGGACTAGTTCATTTTCCATGAACATTGTCTTTGTGAGATTCAGCTACAGTCCAACTTTTCCACACTCGAGGTCGAAGGCAGCCAGCATTTGTGCCGCTTGTCTAATGTTAAGTGTTATTAGAACAATGTCATCAGCGCAGAGAAGGTAGTGTAGTTGCCGACCATCTATCTTCACTTTGATTCCTTCCCATTCCAGTCATCGCCTGGCGTTCTCGAGGGTGGCACCTAAGAGTTTCTGTGAAATGGTATCACCCTGCCAAACCCCTCTCTTGATCATGTCAATCATCACTTCCTTGTAGAATGGTGAGATCCTTGTGATGAATCCTTAATACAGCTCGAGGAGGATCTTGATGTACTGAGTTTGAACACCCTGTTTGGCTAGGGCTTCGATGACTGCTTAAGTCTCAACAGAACCAAAGACCTTCTTTAAGTCGATGAATATTAGACAGAGCTACATCTTGAACTTTCAAGAAATTTCAAAGAGCTTGGTCACTGTGTGGATACGGTTGATTGTGCTGAATCCTTTTAGGAACCCGGCTTGCTCACATGGTTGTCCTTCATCCAGTGTTCTGCCTATTCTATTCAGGATGACTCGAGTGAACTGTTTGTAGATGATGGACATTAGGCAGATTGGGCGATAGTTGCCGCTGTCGTGGATGTCTCCCTTCTTGTACAACAGAAAGGTTTTGCTGGTTTTCCATTGGAACAGAACCTTGCATTCCGACAGGTAGCATGTGAAGTGCCGCACCAGAGTATTGACGAGTACTGGAAGCAGATTCTTCAGGTGTTTTGTTTAACCTTGTCTGGACTGGGTGCTTTACCTTCTTTACTGACAAAATGGTGTGTCGAATTTCGGGAGGGAGGATGTTGGGAATGACATATCCATTCTGCAGAATTTGGTATGTGGGCAGGTGGACATGGCTGTCCAAGAGATCCAAGTAGAACTCATGAACAATCCTCTCTATTGCCCTTCTGGAAAATGTGATAGATCCATCAGAACATCATAGGGAAGTCATCTTGGCCTTGTAGTTCGCGAAGGACAGGCGAGCATTGCGACTGCTTTTCCTGGCTTCTGCCACATCGGTCAACACTGCTGCTGTTCTCTCTTTGAGGTCTTCCTTTATCACTTCTCTGCAGAACTTTGCGAGCTCAGACATTAGCTTGTGATTGCCTGAGGCTCATGCCAAACCACATTGGTGAATGAGCTAGAGAATTTCCGAAGACAGGCATCTCTTTGTGGCTTTCCCACTCTAGGCATTCCTTGTGCAGTCATGGAGGTGCTGAACCAGTTCATCTTATTCCTGGTTGATGTTGTCAACAACGGCATCTTCCCACTTTGCTGCAATAGTGCTAAAGAGCTCCCAGTTAGTGGTCATTCTGGGAGTTCTCTTCTTAAACTCAAACTTTACAGTCCTTTCTTCCCACTGTGTGAAGTAGAATTTTGCACGAAGGATACGGTGTTCCAATCCTGTTTGGAATGTTGGGACAACAGCGACATCAGTCAGGCAAAATTGTCGATTGAATATGATGTGGTCAATTTTGTTATGGAACTGTCCACCGGGAGACTCCCATGTCCAACATTTAGATTAGGCCTTCTGAAACTGTTAGTTATGGTGGATGATCTCGTTCGAAATGATGAACTCAGTCTCTCATCCTGTTCTTTCCATTCTAGGCCATGTGTTCCAATGTGGAGTTCTTCAGGTGACTTTCTCAGTCCTATTTTGGCATTAAAATCACAGACAATGATCTTGTAAAAGGTGTGGTCTTCTTTATAGAACTTCTTCAGTTCCATGTAGATCTTCTGAATTTCTTCTTCATCGTAGTTGGATGTTGGTGCATAGACAACAAAGATAGAAACTGCAGGGAGTGAGCCACATCTATTCAAGCATAATCAGCCTATTCTGGTTGCTAGGCATTTGAATGAATCAATGCTCATGGCCAAGTTCATGTTGATATTGACAAGAACACTGATGCCACCAACTCCTCTGTTGTTGCATGACCTGAGGAACAGTTCTTCTCCAGTGTCAAAATGGCATGATGTGATCGATGCCTTCTCATTTTGGTCAGACCAAAGATGTTGTACTTGATCTTCTCTCTTGCACCACCAGGTCCTTGATGGGTGCTTCTGATGCCAGCATAAATACATTGAAATTATAGACAGTCATTTTAGTCCTTCTTTATTCTGGTAGTCTAGTTTGTCCCTGACATGTTATCAGTCTCTTCTTGCTATTCCTTCTTCACACTGCCTTATTGGGGCCTTTCCAGTGTCAGGAAAATGAGTCCCACTGTTCTTACTGTCTTTGGCATATCTAATACGCCATGGGTAGCTTGCCAGGCTCTGCCGTGCAGGCAGGGTACTCTCAGTAGCTTGCAGGCTCTCCAAGAGGGATGGTGGCTTTTAGGGCAGCCTCCAGTTGCCCTTACAGCTGTTCCTATGGTTCACACCATATTTGAACCCCAGCAAATATGGTGGGGTAATTATGGAAAAATGGGTATTAAGTGTCTTATGTTTTGTCTGAAAAGTGGCCTAGATCATGGCTGTTGCTGGGTAGTGGAGGTAGTCATGACTACATTCATGACTAGTTTTGGGGTAAATCAGGGACAAATGAAGGTGAAGGAGTGTTATGTGAGGGCCTTAAGTGGCTCACAAGGAGCTCCAAGCATGGACATCTGGCAGAACCTCTCTTAGGAACTTGTCTTCAGTAGCAGTTCTAAAGAACATTGAACTACGCACAGTGGGAGCATCATTTTCCTATTTGCCAGAATAATTTTTTTCCTGGAGACATGCTTATGCCTGACTTCTGGGATGAAGAAATTGGCTGAGACCATCAATGAGAGGCAAATATTCTCAGATTTGGGCACATATATGATGAAAAGCTCTGACAGTGGATGAAGTAAAAGGGCCGAGTCCCGTAATGTGCAGCATGATGTCTATTAAAACCACCCCCCCCATCATTCAGATGAGTTTCTCTTACTATATGTTCATCAATAAAGAAAATTGTTAGGACACTACGACCAAGCAAAGCCCAAAAGAATGACTCTGAGAAATGGATATTTGGTATTCTGGAATGGGGGATAGCAACATCTGCAATTGTCCTTAAAGGAGAATATGGGTGCAAGAGTTTAATAAGACTCAGTCTTGGTGGCCAGGAAAACCCAGACTTTTCACTACTTTCTGTCAAAGAGTGTTTTCAAGACATGTTCCAACACCCATCCTCCACCAATGCACATTTCCAGCCACTAATGTCCCCAGTTTTCCTCCGACCACCCCAACACCCAGACTGCCTCCAGAGCATGCACTTCTACTTTTTTCTCTAATTTGGGGAATTGTGACTTGCAATACAGATACTGAGAGGCCATCATGTTTGGTCCTTCACCCTCTTTAGTCACACATCTCCCATCCAGAGCAATCACTCCCAAACATCATTGTTACAACATTCCCTTCTCTATCCTAACTGCCCTCTACCCCTGCACTTCAGGAAAATTTCCAACCATGAACTAATCCTCATGGCCCTTGTTTCTAATATCCTTGGGTATTAATCTTATACTATTATTTTAATATCCCACAAATTAGTACTATTATTCTATGTCTGTCCTCTCCTTCTCACTCATTTCACTCATCATTGGTAGTCTCCATTTCCATCTATTTATAAGCTGATTTCATGACTTCGTTTTTCCTAAAGCTCCATAGTGTTCCATTGTGTAGGTGTGACATAGGTTTTTGTTTTTTTGTTGTTGTTGTTGTTAACTAGTGGTCTGTTCTTGGGCACTGAATTCTTTCTAGATTCTGGCTATTGTGGACAGTGCTGCAGTGAACATAAAATAAGTACAACTCCTCAAGACCTTGTTCTCAGAGGAATGTTAAATGACATGACTCCATTAACAACAACAACAACAACAACAACAAAAACTGTAACTTTATCAACTATAAAACTTCCATACTTTGAAAGAAATGAGACAGGAGATCCAAGTTAGATCCCTGGGTACCACATATTATCCCAAACTCTGAGCAAAGAATAGTCACTGAGCACTGCTGGATGTGGCCAAAAGGCAAAACAAAATAAAAAAAATATTTTTCCCTCAATCTATTTTATTTTGGGAATTTACAATAATTCAGGTAATTTGGGAATTTACCTTCTCTTATTACATATGTCTGAATCTTAAAAATGAGAATATGTTGGTGACTTTTGATGACATTTCTAGGTCAGGGTTGATTTCAGTGTTCAGAATACATCAGAGAGCTAGTGAAGCTCAAAACTGGAGTTACCAACCACAGACTAAGAAAAAGCAAATATTCAGGAAAAATTAATTCATCAGTCTTCAGTTTTGCTCAAGACATTATTTTCAATGTAAGAGTAAAATAAAAAAATCATGATAAAATGACACATTTTTCATTGACATGGGCAATATAGATATTAGTTTCTCAAAAGTCTAATGCAACAGAAGTCTTTTATACACTGTCTAATAACAGTTGGCAAAATTAGTTGCTCTACCAAGTCACTCAGGAATTGAGATTAATAACTATCTTATAGTCAAATAATTTGAAAAATGCTTTTGTGAACATCAGGAGAAGACAAACTTTAAAATTGCAAATAAATCTATGTTGTATCTTCCTGTTGCTATTATCTGACTCTCACTAGCACTTAATTTAGTAGAACTGATCACTTGGCTCTACAAACCTGCAAATTAAGAGAAAGACTATCTTTGTGCTCCTAGGGTATAAGAAAAACAAAATACTGCTTCTGTGAAGAAAAGACAAAAAAAAAACGAGTAGCAAGAAAAAAAATTGAAGACCTAGAACAAGATAATTGAGAAGATAACACCATGGCAGTGAAGGTTATTATAGATGGGTCAAGAAAAATGCTTAAGAGTAAGCAGTATAAGCAACATTTGACATGAGCTCTGAATGATGAGGTGGAACAAGCTATACAAAGAGCTATAGTTAGTTTATACAGAATTAAAGATAGGCAGAAAGAACAATTAAGCTCAAAAAAACAGGAAAATGTATATTTGCATATGTAAAACAGGAAGATGGTTTGTTTGCTTGGGAAATTAAAAGGCAGGTAAATAAAAAGCATTGAAATTAGCAGGGTTATATTATTTTGGTTGCTAATGGATAGAAAAAAAGCAATTCAGATATTATTGCAGATGTTATTATAGATTATTTGCATACATGAAAAGTGTTAAGTGCTTTGAAGTGTGTTGTACTTACTCATTTATATTTCAAATGATCATTATGTTCGCACTTTGGATATTGAAATATGGTGAAGAACCAACACTTACTGTCTCAGAATTCCTAGGGAGAGAGGATAGTTTTCTGGACAAAGAGGAAAGTGAAAAAAGAAAACTTGTTAAAGGTGTATATTGAATTAAAGTTGATAGCATTACTTTGGATTGAGAGAACAATAGAAATAGGATTATTTCAACATTGTTTTCTGAGCAATGGCACTTATTGCAAGAGGGTGGAACACGGTGAGGGGAGTGTAAATAAGAATTACCCTTGTGAAGAGATGCATTTTAAGGTGTCAATTAGACCTCCTGCTAATAACAGCTACAAGTTGGTTGGTGTGGCAGTTAGAAGCTCAAAGAGAAATATCAGTCTCAGAATGATATTCAATAAATGAGCAGTAAAGGAGAGTTAAAAGAATTCTGTTTGATATCATGTAGAGTCGTAGATGGTAATGATGGATCAGTATTGCTGGTTAAGCATTCCTGGACACAAAGAATATATCTCTAAGGATGGTAGATATCACAAAAAGTATAGACAATAGAGGAGAGAGAACATATAATCATGGAAAACTTTTGTCACATTGCCTGTGTACCTCAAATGTCATCTGTATATTTCAAGGGCAGAAATCAGATTAACATTAAAAAAATAAATCTGATTAAAATCAGCAACAAACAACACATTTTTTAAATGACTGATCATATCGTAATAATTGATAATTTGCTATTTGTTTGGAGAAATAGAAAGGAGATGACCTTTTATTTCTGCCACAATAAACTTTACTGATGCATATTTCATTGTATTTCATTAGCAATATACTCTCTCTAGACTAGTCATTAACAGTGGGGATGGAAATAAACCACAGCACCCAAGCAGCAGAGCATGAGAAGGATCCAAAAAAAAATACATTTGCATTCCAGAAAGAGGAAGACAGTCACAAGACAATGAGATCTAATTAGACAGGCAAATATTCCTCAAATCAATGGTAAATTTCTCATTAATCTAACAGTTAGTGTCACTACATTTCAAACTTTGGCAAATTATTCTTCAATTAAAAGGACAGAAAAATGAAGCACATTACTTAGCATAACTGGTCTAAGACCCTTTTCTTTTCTGTTGAAAGACAAAATGGAAAAGGAATTCCACGTTCTTCATATTGGCAGTCCGTTATTCCTACTGGATTAATAAAGCAAATGTGTTTAAATCACTATTTCATTGGCAAGCTCTGAAACGTACTTTTCTCATATGTCAAATAACAGTAATTCTACTACTTTGAAATAAGAATAAACATCACTATCTTTAAAAATGTAATTATAGAGGCTAGAAATATAGTATATTGGATAAAGATCTGACTTCAATCCCTGCCATCCCATGTCGATCCCTATACTTGCCATAAGTAACCCCTGTCTCAGAAGGAAGCCCTGAGAATGGCTTAGATTCCCCAGAACAAAACAAACAAAAAAAAAGGAAAAAAATCTTAAAAAATCAAATAAAAATGGAATGCTAAATTGTAAAATTTATTTAATTTCCCCTGCCAATTTGAGACACCCCTGATGGTTTACCACCTCATCATGATGCGGGGTGGCAACGATGCCAACCGGCGAGAAGTGAACCAACAGGTGCTACCCAAAGATGCAGGACGGTGAATAAGTCATCCCCAGCGTTCTCCCTTCTGAAATCCAACACACCATTTCATCAGAAAAGAACAAAAAGGGAGGCACCCACATCAGCAACTATCGTCCAATCTGCCTGTTATCTGTCATCTACAAGTTGTTCACGTGAGTCATTATAAATAGAATAGGCAGAACACTAGACAAAGGACAACCATGCGAGCGAGTTGGGTTTCTGAAAGGATTCAGCACAATTGACCATATATCCACACAGTGACCAATCTCTTGGTTTCATGAGAGTTCAAGATGCCACTCTGTCTAATGTTCATTGTTAAAGAAGGCCTTCGATTCTGTTGAGACTGAAGTGGTCATCGAAAACCTAGCCAAACAGGACGTTCAAACTCAAAATCCTCCTCAAGCTGTATTATGGATTCACCACCAGGATCTCACCATTCTACAGGGAATGATCATTGACAAAAAGAGAGGGGTTCAGCAGGGTGATACCATTTCACTGAAAATTTTCAGTACCACCCTCGAGAATGTCATGCAACGACTGGAAGGGGAAGGAATGAGAGTGAAGACAGATGATTGGCAACCATACCACCTCCGTTTCGCTGATGACATCGTTCTAATAATGCCAAACATTAGCCAAGTGGCACAAATGCTGGCCAACTTTGACCACGAGTGTGGAAAGGTCGGACTGCAGCTGAATCTCACCAAGACAATGTTCATGAAAAACAAACTAGTCCCTGATGTTCCATTTGCTCTCAATGGAACGAACATCTCTGAACGCAGAAGCTATGTGTACCTGGGTCGAGAACTCAACATGAGGAACGACCTGGCACCTGAACTGCATAGAAGGAAGAGAGCAGCATGGAACGCCTTCAAGAGTGTCAAAGAAGTGGTTAAGAGGATGAAGAACTATTGTTAACAGTGCTGCAATGAACATATAAGTGCAGATGCCATCTCAACTATTTTTTTGCTTCTTTAAGGTATATTCCCGGTAGTGATATTGCTGGGTCAAATGGGAGCTCAATTTCTAATTTTTTTCGAAGAGTCCATATTGTTTTCCAGAATGGCTGAACGAGTCGGCATTCCCACCAGCAGTGTAGAAGGGTCCCTTTCTCGCCACATCCTCTCCAACAGTGGTTGCTTTTGTTCTTTTGGATGTGTGCCAGTCTCTGTGGTGTGAGGTGGTATCTCATGGTTGTTTTGATCTGCAGCTCCCTGATGATTAGTGATGTAGAGCACTTTTTCATGTGCCTTTTGGCCATCTGTATCTCTTCTTTGAGAAAGTTTCTTTTCATTTCTTCGCCCCATTTTCTGATGGGGTTGAATGATTTCTTCTTGTAGAGTTCAACCAGTGACTTATATATCATTGATATCAACCCCTTATCTGATGGGTATTGGATAAATATCCTTTCCCATTCTGTAGACTGTCTTTGTATTCTAGTCACTGCATCTTTTGTGGTGCAGAAGCTTTTTAGTTTAATGTAGTCCCATTTGTTTATCTCTGTTTCGTCTTGGTTGGTCATTTGCGTGTCATCTTTGAAGATAGCTTTATCTTCAATATCATGGAGGGTTTTGCTGACATTG
This sequence comes from Sorex araneus, assembly GCF_027595985.1. Taxonomy (NCBI): domain Eukaryota; kingdom Metazoa; phylum Chordata; class Mammalia; order Eulipotyphla; family Soricidae; genus Sorex; species Sorex araneus. Next base: position 216,994,269 of record NC_073302.1, read on the forward strand.
TCTTCAATGTACCTTATGGTTTGTGGTATGATGTTGAGGTCTTTAATCCAATTTGATCTGATTTTTGTGCATGGTGTCACCTCGAGGTCTAAGCCCATTCTTTTGCATGTGGCTGACCAGTTGTGCCTGGCCCATTTGCTATGGAGGCTTTTCTTGCTCCACTCCACATTTCTTGCTCCCTTATCAAAGATTAGATGGTCATACATTTGGGGTTGTGAGTAGGGATATTCCACTCTGTTCCATTGGTCTGCGGCTCTGCATTTGTTCCAGTACCATGCTGTTTTTATTATTACCGCTTTGTAGTAAAGTTTGAGGTTGGGGAGGGTGATGCCTCCCACCATCTTTTTCCCAAGAATTGTTTTTGCAATCTGTGGGCGTTTGTTGTTCAATATGAATTTCAGGATTGCTTGATCCATTTCTTTGAAGAATGTCATGGGTATTTTTATAGGAATTTCGTTGAATCTGTACAATGCTTTTGGGACATTTTGACAATGTTGATTCTCCCTAACCATGAGCAGGGGATATGTTTCCATTTCCTCAAGTCTTCTTTTATTTCATGGAGTAGCATCTTGTAGTTTTCTTTATGAAGGTCTTCTACTTCCTTAGTTAAGCCGATTCCGAGGTACATGATTTTCTGGGTCACGATTGTGAATGGGATTGCTTTTTTCATGTTCTTTACCTCTGTCTCATTGTTTGCATATAGGAAAGCCATGGATTTTTGGGTATTGATTTTATAGTCTGCAACTTTACTGTACAAGTCTATTGTTTCTAAGAGTTTTTTAGTAGAGGATTTAGGCTTCTCTAGATATAGCATCATATCATCTGCAAATAGTGAGAGTTTGATTTCTTCCTTTTCTATCTGGATGCCCTTGATATCTTTTTCTTGTCTAACAGCTATCGCAAGTACTTCCAGGACTATGTTGAACAGGAATGGTGAGAGTGGGCATCCTTGTCTTCTCCCTGATCTTAGAGGAAAGGCCCTTAGTTTTTCCCCATTGAGGATAATGCTTGCCATAGGCTTGTGGTAGATGGCTTTGACTATCTTGAGGAAAGTTCCTCCAAAACCCATTTTGGTGAGGGTTTTCATCATGAACGAATGTTGGATCTTGTCAAATGCTTTCTCTGTATCAATGGATATGATCATATGGTTTTTATCTTTACTTTTGTTGATATGATGGATTATGTTAATTGATTTCTGAATGTTAAACAATCCTTGCAACCCCGGGATGAATCCCACTTGGTCATGGTGTATGATCTTTTTGATGAGTTGTTGGATTCTATTTGCTAATATTTTGTTGCAGCACTGTTTACAATTGCCAGAATCTGGAAAAAGCCCGAGTGTCCGAGAACAGATGACTGGTTAAAGAAACTCTGGTACATCTATACAATGGAATACTATGCAGCTGTTAGAAAAAATGAAGTCATGAACTTTGCATATAAGTGGATCAACATGGAAAGTATCATGCTAAGTGAAATGAGTCAGAAAGAGAGAGACAAACATAGAAAGATTGCACTCATCTGTGGAATATAAAATAACAGAATAGGAGACTAATATCCAAGAATAGTAGAAATAAGTACCAGTAGGTTGGCTCCATGGCTTTGAAGCTGGTTTCACTTGCTGGGGAAAAAGGCATCTCAGATAGAGAATGTAACACCAAGTAAAATGTGGTTGGAGATCCCGCTCGGGAAGGGAGATGTGTGCTGAAAGTAGACTAGAGACTGAACACAATGGCCACTCAATACCCCTATTGCAAACCATAACACCCAATTGGAGAGTGAGAGAGATCAAAAGGGAATACCCTGCCACAGAGGCAGGGTGGGGAGGGAGATGGGATTGGGGGGGAGGGATACTAGGTTTATTGGTGGTGGAGAATGGGCACTGGTGGAGGGATGTGTTTGTGAACATTGTATGAGGGAAAAACAAGTTCTAAAATGTGTGAATCTGTATCTGTACCCTCATGGTGATTCACTAATTAAAGAATAAAATAAAAAATTTAAAAAAACAAATTAATAAATAAATAAAAGGGGACTAAAGATTAAAAAAAAAAAAGGACGAAGGACCTCTGGCTCCGGGCACATCTTTTTGACTCCACCGTTCTTCCTTCACTAACATATGCCTCAGAGACCTGGGCCCTATCCAAACAGGATGAGAACACTATTGAGGTATCCCAAAGAGGAATTGAAAGAGGTATGCTTGGAGTATCACATTTTACTCAATATGAGAACGGGTATCTGGAGTTCCGACCTCCATTTATGATCAAGAACCAAGAATGCTGACTTGTTTACCAAGGTGTCAAAAATCAAATGGGCCAGACACATAATGGAATTTCGAGATGACCGCTGGACTAGAGCTGTTACCAACAAGATTCCATGGGATGTCAAAAGACCACATGACTGCCCACCTACGAGATGGTAAGACTTCTTCATCAAAATCCTGAATGAATGATTTGAGGCTCTTCGTGTTCCTGGAGCGAGCATAAACCACTGGGCTACACTAGCATATGACAGGGATGAATGGAGACGTTACTGGCGCCTGCTCTAGCAAATCAATGAGCAATAGGATCACAGGTGATACAGGTGAATTTGAGACTCAAAATTTATTATAATTCGAATTCAAATTTCTGAAATATCTTAAATACACATTTTTATTTCTATCAGAAACACTAGGAGACATTTTTATTTAGTTGAAAACGCTGATATGATTAAAACTTTTTGTTTTTGTTTTAGGCTCACACTTAGTGGTGCTGAGGGCTTACTCCTTAGCTCTGTTTCCAGGGATCACTCTGGACAGGACTCAGAGGACCTTCTGGGCTTCTGAGGATTGAACTCTGCCCACACATGTGCAAGAAAAAAAAAGAAAAAAACAACTTAACCTGCTGTGCTATTGCTCTATCTGGCCTTATTAAAACATTTTTATAACAACACCTGACCTCAGTTGATGTGAAATTATTAATACACGATGTTTACAATTTAAATAAAATATTCTTATTTTTTTATTTTTATTTTTGTTCTATTTTGATTATTGTGTTGCGAACATTGATTATTGTGTTTAGAACATGCAGATTTTGGAGTGCAGCTAGTGGGGGAAAAGGTTTAATTTTTTTTTAATTTATTTATTGAATCATCGTGAGATACAGTTACAAATTGTTCATGATTGTGTTTCAGTCATACCATGGTCCAGTACCTGTACCTCTACCAGCCTACATTTCCCACCACCAATGTTCCAAATTTTCCTCCCCACCCTCTAGTCTGCTTCTGTGGCAGGCTCTATCTCTCTATCTCTGTCTCTCCCTGTCTCTCTCTCCCTCCCCCTTTCTCTCTCTTGTCTGTCTGTCTGTCTCTCTGTCTCTCTCTTTCCTTTGAGCCAATGTGGTTTGCAGTAACTTACTGATGCTACTGCAAGGGTATGGTGCATATCAAGTTATCTCCTTTCATACTTCACTTCTTGTCCAGAGTTATCACTTCCAACTGTGATTGTCATATTAATTTTAAAAATGTTATTAAAGCATCACAGTTTATAAAGTCGGACTGGAGCCATAGCACAGTCGGTAGGGCATTTTCCTTGCACGAGCCTGATCTGGGTCAATTCCTCCATCCCTCTTCGAGAGCCCTGCAAGCTACTGAGAGTACCCCGCCCACATGACAGAACCTGGCAAGCTACCCGTAGCATATTCGATATGCCAAAAACAGTAACAACGAGTCTCACAATGGAGATGTTACTGGTGCCCACTCAAGCAAATTGATGAATAATGAGATGAAAGTGCTAAAGTGCTACAGTGCTACATATCTTTTAAAGGAATTCCAGCAAACCATTGGAAAATAAGAAAGCATACAAAAAATATTCCTTGGCAATTTGTGATGATAGAATAGCAGTCACTTTAAGAAAAAATATATATATATGCACTAAGTTATTCATTTGACCTTTGGATTTGTATAAAAATTTATTTTAGTAACAATTTATTTTTTAAAACATTTTGTGGTATTTTATTTTAATGAAATTTTCTTATAATTCCCAAAATTCAGAGGGAAAATGAGAAAAGTAACATCCAAGAAAGCAGAGGAAATATGACATTGTTAGTAATTCTTAGATAATATGACAAATGTGATTAGTACATTAGTACAAAAAAATTCAGTCAGCAGTCTATAGATTATCTTTGTATTGTAATTCACTTATAAGGTGAGATTTCATATGAGAAAATTTTAGCTCAAAAATGTTGTCAATTTTCTGTGGAAAGCAGCTAGAAAATGTTGAAACTTCAATTTAAAGTTAAATGGTCTAATACCAGGATTCATGCATATAATAATAAGGTTTTATGCAACCTCAAACCTCAAATCAAATACTACTTTTTTTTGGTGAAAAAGTATTTGTGAATAAGTTTCTATGTTCCAGGTGTGAAAATAGGTGCTCACAATATACCTATTGGTAATAATCCTTGTAATTATATGCAGAAATAATTATAGAAAATCAGTGAGACTTAATTGGAGAGGTATATCTATTCAATTCAGGTTTAAAATAGCAACAAAAGAATATTCATTAGACACTTATCTGAGAGTTTTAGACTTTATATATATATGATCACATAAATGTTAGATATAAATATGTCCATGGGTATGTTTGGTTAATAAATCATTTTATAAGATTTTTTGCTATTGATAAATATCAGATGGCATTTTCTTCTTGTCATCTTCCTCTGGTAGTTTTACTTAAGCACATATACTACTACTATTTGCACTCCCCTTAAAACTTAATATATTTTTTCTACAATAGTTCACCAAAGGTTTTAGGGAACTTTGAGACAAGTCTTATACATGACTCCCACAAGTTACTGGATAATAGCTTTGAATTGGTTGCATAAATTGGCAAAGTTTGAAAATGAAAAACTCTTTCTTAGACCAATAGCAACTGAGATGTAGTAATAAAGTTTAACAGTTAGTAGGAGAGAACCAATTTTTCTTATATAGAAACACTGAGAGGCTAAGAGACATAGGGGCAGCTTTAGAACTTCAGCCACCTGAGGTAAATCTTTAAAAAATAAAAGTTTCTCAGCTTCAATGCCAGACACCACATGATCCCCCAAGCACCACGAAGATCAACTCCTAAGAACAGAGTTGGTAGTAGAAGCCACTGAGCACCAAGGGGTGTACTTCCCGTCAGCCTCCTAACAAAGTATGAACTATTTCTTTCAAAAGAACATCACTGAGGAATGCATGGATTCTTCTGTCACAAAGAACTCACATATTGGGTTTCAATAACTGTATCAGTGTATCACTGTTACCACGTTGATCATCAATTTGCTCAAGTGGTTGCCAGTAATGTCTCCATTTGTTCTAGCCCTGAGATTTTAGCAACCTCTCTTTACTCGTTCTTCCCATTGCTGCCAAATTGGAAGCTATTTCAGGGTAAGGGGAATGAAACCCATCATTGTTACTTTATTTGGTATATTGAATATGCCACTGAGAGCTTGCCAGGCTCTGCCATGCAGGCAGGATGCTCTCAGTACCTTGCCGGATTTTCCAAGAAGGAGAACTAGGCTATAAGAGAACTTAACCCGCCCCTCTCTGAGGAGCTCCTGTGAAGACAGCCAGGCACAAGGGTAAGAAACTCTGCATGGCTCTCTTCTGGGAGCGTTGTTTTATAGTCTAAGGATCTTAGCTATTGATGTAATTACATGGCGCCAGGGTCAGTTTGTGAATGTGACCGCCTAGATACTGGCAAAAGGGGGGTCTGGGTGGAGGAGGACCAGTCCTCATCCAAGCAGTCTTGGAGATCTCATTCCCGGGTTCTGCATACCTGGGTTCCTCTGCCAGTTCGTTCATGTGAGGCTTATCTGAGTGTGTGGAGAGTGGCCTTGAGTATTGCTGTGACTGGGTTTTGGAGGTCTTCAGCTGCCAGGGCTCTGCTCGGGGCAGGGATGAAAACTCAACCCGCCCCCCTCTGAGGGGCCTTGGTGAAGACAGACAGACGTGGGGGTAAGAGACTGCCGAGTTTCAATAACATACACTAATATGATAGGAGAAGTAGAGTGGGTACAGTGGGGCACCAAGCTAATTGAAATTGATCATTTCAAATATTTCCTGCACGAGTTGTAGAGTCCAGTCAGGACAGATGAGTAGAGAGGTAAGCAATGCATAAAGAGGGCACCGTTCACATAATTTCTTCTTTGAACCCAAACCTTTGCCCAGGAAGATGACAAGAAAAGCAGTGATTTACATACATGTGTATGTAGATGGAGAACAAACCAGCAGAACAAAGAATAGCAAGCACCAATAAGGAAGGACAGATGACACCATACCAAGACAGGTCAGCAAGTGGGTCATGGAGTGTTATCAGGCATCGGGGAGGCCAAGCCAAGTACCAGACAGGACATGCAAGACTATCCATGGGAGGGATAGAGACATTAAAATTCATCTGCAAGTCATTAGGGGAACTAAAACTACCTATTTAAATGGCAAAATAAAGAAACTTTATTACCAAAACTTCTGGAAACTCTACTAATTTTATTCACGGTTTCCCCATGAACATACTGAGAAACCAGTCTGAATTCACTATATGGCTGAAATCTCTAAAATTTCATGACACTGCATGTAAAATAAATAAAAATATTAACAATAATATGAACTACTAACATAATGTTCAACAATCTTAGCCAAGGTCTAATTTGGCCATGAAAACACTATGAAATTTTATTTCTCATGTGATGTTTATACAGAAATTTAATTCACCAAATTTTATATTCTCCAATGCTGATTATTCTTCTTGTTTTCAGGCTGCACCTGGCTTTGTGCTCAGGGATCAATTCTGACTGGGCTCAAGAGACCTCGCAATGCGGGTGATTAAAACCTGGTTACCTGCATGAAAGGCTGTGGGTAACCTTGCACACTGTACAATAACTCAGACAGGTTATGATTTATATTTTACCATGAATCACCATAAGTGTCACTCAATGTGGCATTCCCTGCCATAATTGGAAAAATCAGTGCTTAGACCCAGTGTTGTAAGGGGCCACCTGAAACACAACCAGCATTTTTCAGGGGATCATATAATACCAGGAGTTACAAATACCTGACATGTACTCCACTTCTTTGAACCATATCCCTCCATCTGAGATATTACATTGAATCTTTTGTGTGTACATCAGAAATTCGATTGAAAATAGACATATTTCCTATACTTCTGAATAAAGTTGAATGTTTTATTGGCATAATAATTGAGTTATAATGATGGTAACAGTCTTGTGGATCACATTCCTTCCTCATAGGGAATTGTACTTTTGAAAGATATCAAGGACTGAAGTGATTGAGAAAACAGTTGGTATACACATCTATCATACAGGTTATGTGTTTTCCACGATACTGGCTCATAACATAAATACTTAGTGATCTATTAATTCTTGTAGCACTGCAGCACCGTCATCTCGTTGTTCATCGATTTGCTCGAGCGGGCACCAGTAACATCTCCATTGTGAGACTTGTTACTGTTTTTGGCATACTGAATATACCACGGGCAGCTTGCCAGGCTCTGCTGTGCGGGCAGGATACTCTCGGTAGCTTGCCGGGCTCTCTGAGAGAGATACCCTACCCGCTGTATTATTGCTCAACCCAGATGATCCTCAGTGGTCTGGGGTGCAGGCTTCAAACCTATAGCTGTCTATTAATTCTTAATTCTAATAATCTAAAGGTAGTTTAGGGCCTGTAATTATCACCATTCACACGTTTTTGCTGTGTCACACATATGATGGCACACAACGATGGCAGAGCAGGCTTGGATTTTGTTTGTCTACTGCTGGTTAGGTACACTAAAGTTGCCACTTCCCTCTTTAAAAAAAATAAAAAAGAGTGAGTAGTACCAGAACCAAAACACCAACAACATTCTTGGTCTACTCCTCATTTATTATGAAAAAAAATTCATAATTAAAAATCAGGTTAAAAAAATTCATTCAATCTAAAACTCCTGACATTCAATTAGTATGAAATTGCAAGCCCTGAATATTAAGTGGAGATTTCCTCTGTATGAGAGCAATTACAGAACTTGTTAAAAACCCGCAAGTGACTTGTAAAAGCAATGCACCCATTAAAGACAATTTCCTAAAAGGACTTTAGGAAAGGTCTTCTAAAAAATCAGGAGATGAACAGGTAATGAAAATGAAAGGGATCTTTGATGATAATGCTGTTTGCTAGAATATAAAAGAGAAGACAGAGCAATGTCAGACAGAACATTAGTTACTGAACTCTGAAAACAACTTCCTTGTAATTAAGTTGATCATTCAAATTCCTTGACACAAAAACAGAGGACCTCTATGTACTTAAGAAATAAAAACTAAAGTGAAGCAATGAAGAAATCTGCTTACATGATGCAAGATGCTGAAATAGTATTGCATACAGTACATTCATCAATGCATATGCTAATTATGCTCTAGCAAATGGCAAAACTGAGTTCTTCATTTATTTATCTACTCAGTACAGATTGCCTAGCCTGTGATCATTTTATCTTTTATATTGGAATTATGCCATTTTAATAAGTTAAATATGCTTTGAAGTCAGACATATCTGGAGTATTGTCACTAACAAAAAATCTTGGGTATATGTGGATGAAGATTAAGTTGTTACTATTGATTAATCTCTCTCTGTATTATCATTTTCCAACAAATTTTCCAACAAAATTTTCCAGCAAAATGTAGAATATACAGCCCTCTGTTACATATCTCTTACTTTCTCGAATAGAATATAGTATTACAGGGGCCGGAGCGATAGCACAGCGGGTAGGGCGTTTGCCTTGCACGCGGCCGACCCGGGTTCGATCCTCGGCATCCCATATGGTCCCCCAAGCACCGCCAGGAGTAATTCCTGAGTGCAAAGCCAGGAGTAACCCCTGAGCATCGCTGGTGTGACCCAAAAAGCAAATAAATAAATAAATAAATAAATAAAATAAAATAAAGCTTTAGGCTTAGAGAAAAAAAATTAAAAAAAAAAAAAGAATATAGTATTACAGTCTGTGACACAAAGAAATGTTTGAAACAAGCCTACACTCAGGCTTTTGCTCTTAGAGTTCCATAATCACCAACAAAATCACACTCTTTTGCCAGCCCATCAGCTCAAGACCCAGGTCCTACTCTGCAGGATATCCAAGCCTAACTTTGGCCAGATGAGTGACATGGGATTCCTAGGTAATTAGCTGGTGAGTGACCAAAAAGAATTACTTTAAACCATATGAAATTTGAAGCATATTCTCACAGAACAATAATAACTTTTGAGCCAATATATAACCCAATCAGTGTTCTATTCAGTGTTCATGTCTATAAAATGAAATGATAATAATATAAAATATGAAAATTCCTAAGTTATTTTTCCATAATTTAAATATTTTTATTTTTAATATTTTTATACACTAATAATGCATGGCTATAGAAATTTAAAATAATATAATTACTGCTATTAATCCTCCAAAAGAAATAGGTAGAAATTTTTAAAACTTATGAAAGAATCACATTCTTAAAAACTACACAGTATTGAATAATTAAAGATCTAAATAAATGGAAAGGCATATTTTATTCATGAGTTGCAAGACTAAACAGAGTAAAATGTAAATTCTACCTAAGTTGACATATGTGCTTAACACAATTTCAATCAAAGTAAAGCAAGAGTTTATGTAGGTATAAAAATGATTATTGTAGGATTTATGTGAAAAATAAGGAAACAGCAAAGCTAAAATATAGAATAATACTAGTAGAGTTCAGTCAACTGGATATCAAAACATATCATCATCATCATCATCATCATCATCATCATCCTCATCATTCCATTGATCATCGAATTTCTCGAGCAGTCTCAGTAACGTCTCCATTCATCCTAGCCCTGAGATTTTAGCAGACTTTCTTTACTCATCCTTTCCAATGGTGCCGCATTGGAGGCTCTTTCAGGGTCAGGCGAATGAGACCCAGCATTGTTACTGGTTTTGGCATATGATTACGCCATGGGGAGTTTGCAAGGCTCTCCCATGTGGGCAGGAAACTCCACTGCTTGCCAGGTTCTCCCAGAGGGAGAATTGGGTTATAAGATGTCGCTTTATAGGGTCCATATCTTCCCAATGGCCTAAGATAATTTATTATATCAGGTTCACCACGAAAATTAATTGGTAACCCTTAGCCTAGAATTATTAAGATAAATTAATAAGTTCATTTAGGCTTGTGCCTTTCACTGCTCTTAAAAGTTTTGAGCCAGAGATAGACACAATTGATTATATAATCACAATTAAAATCATGATATGTGTTTTTTCTTTTATTTATCAGGAGTATCCCCAGCTATTTTAGGGATGGAGGTGCCTGTGGACATTTCCAGTGATGCTAAGTGTAGGGTCATGTAATACTGGGAATTGAACTTATCTATGCTATAAGATATGTCCCAAAAGACATCTTTTCTATTCCTTGCTTTGTTTTTGTTTTTTATTTTGTTTGTTCACTTGTTTGGGGGCATTACTCAGAAACTATTCCTGATTTGATTTTCTTGGGGGATTAAATAAGATGCCAGAGAAGAAATTCAGTTGTTTTTTTTTTGCATGCAAAATATAAACACTTTCTTACTAAACTTATCCCCAGTCTGTTCTTTTTGAGAAGTATATTTTGTCTTCATTTTCTTTTAGGGGATACATTTAGGGAGTGAGGATATTTTACTATAGTCTGTCATGCTTCTAATTTGATTAGTGCTGGACTGAGTATTAAAAGCCCTGAGTACTCAAAATCTGACATCAGAAGTTAGAACCCATTAACTTTTTCTTGTTGAGTCTAATAATTTTTCTCTAAGGATTTTACATGTGAGAATTTGAGAAGTCACTTCTCTACCTCAGTACCCAAAAGTGGAAAATTAGATTTGGGAAAGTATACCAGACAATTTGTTAACCGCTCAGACAGTTTGTTAACCGCTTCACATTCTGTGTTTCTAATCTTTTACTCTAGCTGCCTGTTCACTCTGAGTTCCAATTAATTTCATGCAGGGGAGCCAAATCGAACCATCCCTCATACCCAGGATGCTAACATCTCACTTTATTTTTTTTTTTGCTTTTTGGGTCACACCCAGCGATGCTCAGGGGTTACTCCTGGCTTTGCACTCAGGAATTGCTCCTGGCAGTGCTTGGAGGACCATATGGGATGCCGGGGATCGAACCTGGGTAGGCCGCGTGCAAGACAAACACCCTACCCACTGTGCTATCACTCCCTCCCCAACTAACATCTCACTTTCATCATGGAGTTTCCAATTGTTGCTGGTCCTTCTAAAGACCACATATGTATAACATGGAAAGGGCAGAGAGTTAGTAACCCAAGGGAAAGTCTAATCAGAGGGAAATGAAATACAATGGAAAAATTCTCCCTTTCTTTTCTTTATGAGACTAAACTCCCAAGACATAGTTCTATCACTTATTTTATTTTTTTAACAATCCCAGTTGATTGAGGTGTCAATTTGGCTTGGCAGTTTTCAGCTTGACAATGAAGCTTATATTACCTCTGCCTATGTTTATAATTTATTTTGTTTCACTTCCTCAGATTCAATTTCTTAATCTTTGACTCAAATGTTCTTTTCTGATGATTTCTCAAGGTAAAAAAAATCGAAATAATGTTAAGGGAAACAATATATTTTTTAATTTATTTTATTGAATCACCATGTGGAAAGTTACAAAGTTCTCAGGCTTATGTCTCAGTTATACAATGCTCAAACACCCGTCCTTTCACCAGTGCCCATATTCCACCACCAAAAAGAAAAAAAACAAACAAAAAAAACCCCAGTATACATCCCACGCCCCGCCCCCAACCACCCCCCCCCTGCATAACTGAAAAATTTCACTTCCTTTTCTCTTTACCTTAATTACATTCCATATTTCAACACAATACTCACTATTGTTGTTGGAGTTTCAACACAGACTCACTATTCTTGTTGGAATTTATTCCCCAAGACTACGGCCCTATTGACAGGGAAATATTTGATAATTTGTTTTCAACTGATAAGAATGAAGAGATATAAAGGTTTAGGATTTCTGTATTTTAGTAATTAAGTCCAGGGAGATTTAAGTTGGAAATGGAATCATTTCCCTTCCTGAGGCAGCATGGAGCAAAAGCTTAGTTCACAGTCTGGAAACATGGCTGCAAGCACTCGCTGGAACCCCAAGTCATATAGCTGGCTCTGGATCCTGCTCGTTCAGCAGCAAAGTGGCTGTGCAAAGGCATGGCCACCCAGGTCGAATCTCGGCGGAGCTCGAGCTGGCACCAGCCCCGACCCGAGACTTGGGAAACAATATTAAAACAAACAAACAGCCCTTTGGACCGGCTGTGGAGCGAGCATGATGGAAGAGCCCAAGGGAGCGCCCTTGGACTCCAAGCAGCCCACGGAACTAATTCCTGCATGGGACCAGAGACCCCACGGCGCGATGAAGCAGTGAGAACCGGGCATCCCCCAATTCTTTTAACCTCTCTCTCTCTCAACTCCTTCCTCCTGAGCACAGCGCAGGGGCCGCGTTTTTCCTGAGCGCAAAATGGAGACGCCGAGCCTCTCTCTAGGTTTCTCCATCTTATGAGCACCATAAAAGGGTAAAAGTTTGTAGTGATGTTATTTCTGGTTGTACTTTCCCTGGACTTTATACAGAAACCCAAATGACATTAGGCCGCGGCCGCGCGACCTAATGTCATCTTAGCATCAGCAATATGTAATGGTTCCTTTCTAATGGGTCGGACTTTTGTGGGAGATCCTAACAAGAATAGTAAGTCTGTTGCTGAAATATTGAAGGCAATCAAAGTGGTAGCCATCTCTCTAGACTGAACTAAGCTATATCCCCAAGCCGGCTGAGAAGAAATTTTCTTCTTTCTCGGGAAGAAACGCGGCATGTCGTCAACTACAGTGTGATGTCCATTAAGCAAACAGACCTGGTGGCGTGGGAATGGGATATAAGGGGAAAAATTATGTACAAGGAACAGTGGGACGCTGGTGGAATCTCGAGCCGGAGCCGATACCAGCGCAAGACCTTCGGTTCCAGAGACTGCTTGCAGACACTCTACTAGTCTATCAACTAAGCCAGAGCCCCACGCCTGCTGATGACGGGAAATAACAATCCTTTTCGGTTTTTTTTCCCTTGTCAGGCAGCGTGGCGATTACTAAACAGGCGTGAACTCGGTGGCGCGGGGCAAGGGGGAAAAAGAAAAGTTATGTAACAAACAGTGGGACTTAATATCTCTATATTCTTAGCAGTGGAGAACTATCAAATGCCTCCTTGGCAATAAGACTGCTTTTCTTTTTTGGGGGAAACCCCAACAACGGTAGAGAGTTGTGTGTTGAAACATGGAATGTAATCAAGATAAGGCGTAAACGAAGTGAAACTTATCATGTACAAGGGTGGGGACTGGGGAGGTGGGAGGGGGCGGCAGGTATACTGGGGGGGTTGGTGATGGAAGATGGGCACTGGTGAAGGGAAGGGTGTTTGAAAGTTGTATAACCGACATAATCCTGAGAACTATGTAACCCTCCACATGGTGATTCAATAAAATTAAAAAAAAATAATAAAATAAGAGATTGCAATACAAAAAAAAAACCAAAAATAACCCCCAGGATAAGATTTGGAGAGAGATAATTAACTAGTAGATTAACAAAAAATTGCAATTGCTAGTGTCATCATAATGCCTAAGGATTTGACCTGAGAATAGCACTGTAGTACTGTTGTCCCATTGTTCATCAATCTGCTTGAGCGGACACTAGTAATGTCTCCATCATGAGACTTGTTGTTACTGTTTTTGGCATATCGAATACACCAAGGATAGCTTGCCAGGCTCTGCCATGGAGGTAGGATACTCTCAGTATCTTGCTGGGCTTTCCGAGAGGGGCAGAGGAATCGAACCTGGGTTGGCTGCATGCAAGGCAAATGCCCTACCCACTGTGCTATTAATCCAGTCCAAGATACAATATATATGTAATTGTTTCCCATTCTCTCTGACTTTGTGCTTTTTTAAAAAATTTTTGTATAATTAAAGAAACTGATTTACAGTTATTGATAGCTGGATTTGGGCATACAATACTTCAACACCAATCCCAACACCAGTGTCAACTTCTCTACACCAGTGTCCCACGCTCTTTCCTGCACCTTCCACCTCAGAAGCACATTTCAAAATTTTATGGTTGCTTAGCTCTCACATTTTTAGTATTGTTGAGTCTGTGCTTTGCATACAGAGATATTCTATTCTCACATCCCTGGTTTAATGGAGATCCTGACCCCTGTCTTCTTTTTCTTTCATTTTCCTATACTCTAGGGCCAAGGCTTATCTGCACATCCCCCTTTTACTACATTACATTTTTTCATCCAGTTATTGCATACACCACAAATAGTTGTGTTTAGCCCATGTTTGTCCTTCTTATAGTTTACTTCATTCAACATATCTTCCAGTTCTGAACAGTTGCAGCAGCAAATTCCATGGTTTCATTTTTCCTATCAGCTGTATTAACTTTGTGTTTCTTAGACCTTCTTCCCAGATATGTCCATTCAATTAGAAGATTTCAAATGCTACATGTGTACAGATGGTTTCAGAGTGAAAATGACCATAGGGGAGGGAGGTTTAGTGTGAAGATGAGAAATTAATGAAACTGATGAACTATATGACAATAATCATGTTTAGGGATTTCGGAACTGACATTTTAAAACTGCTGCTTTATTAGCAACCTCAAATTTCCAGCCTCATCCCTAAAACTAGTCAAACAATTGAAGATAGCTTTTTTTGAAGAGAGAATGTCTTTGACAGAAACTCTCAAAATGTACCTGTTCTAAAAACACTCACATGTCACCTTGAGTGCATTTAGACTGACATTCAAAATCAAGTCTCAGCAAAGTCCAGTTTGGTGGACTACAATTCTTGTTGACAAAAGAAATCAATCACACACCAAAGGAATTATAGGCATTGCCGCTGTGCACTGTTTGAACCAGTAGCAGAGGAAAGAGTGATTCTAGTGCACTCAGAAATAGAGGTAGACTATAATCTACTATAAACTATTGTTTCTACAGATTATGGTCTAGCCAATCACCCCATTGGGTTATGGGATAATAACATGTGTCACTCACCTAAAACATAGGCTTGACAAAGACAAATTAAGCTTTTTTTTTTTTTTTTTTTTGCAACCAGGCTGCAGGCTGGAGCGATAGCACAACTGGTAGGGTGTTTGCCTTACATGTGGCCGAGCTGGGTTCGATTCCTCCACCCCTCTCGAAGAACCCTGAAAGCTATGGGAGTATCCCTCCAGCACGGCATAGCCTGGCAAGCTGCCAAAAACAGTAACAACAAGTCTCATAATAGAGACATTACTGGTGCCCACTCGAGTAAATTGATGAACAGTGGGACGACAGTGCAACAGTACTCTTTTGCAATTATTTATTGAAATATGTTTCTTAATGTAGGTGATAGTGGTTTTTTTTAAAAACATCAAAATAAGAGAGAAAACTTTGGCTCATGAAAAGTGGCAAAGTGACGATGAATTTGTTACATTATTCTGAAGAATTTAACACCTGACTGTTCTCTCTCTTAGTTCAGATATAGCATCATTACTATGATAGTAGGAGACATTTAAGTCTGAAAGTGTCAGGGGGATGTTCCCTTGGAGTGAGGTTTCCTCACAATTAATACGGTTAATTAATTCTATATTGGTGTCACTTTGGTGATGGTATTTAACATTCAGAGGTAAAATAAATGTAATTGCTATAAAAAGTAGCAGATGAGTTTTAACAAGGGATCCTTGATTCACAGGAAAGTGTAGCAAGGTTTAATAGATCACGATATTCCTAAGACTAAAAGAAATGGACTGAAACCTGGATGTTGCTAGGTGTCTGTGACAATCATTCCTGAGGTGTCAGCACAGGAACAAACTTCAGAAAGAAGACTTACAAATTCCTGATCTATTTGAATTATACCTTATACTACTGCCTCAGATAACAGAAACACTTTGGTTTGGTATTCTGATCTGGAGAAGGGGGCAACATTGGTGTTCCATGTAGTGAAACATGACACCTTTGAAATTCATTCCACTTAGAACTATTCAAGAAGATTTTCTGTTTACTTGATTCCATTCATTAATGAATTAATCATCATAATGTTTTCAAGGCTGCAATATATTCAAACCCAGGAAATGGGAATATTCTGTAAAACTAAATATTTTGAAGCAAGTGTGTAAAAACACAAAAAGAAAAGGCGAGGGGAGGAGGGCGAGGAGGGGAGAGCACCTCACTGCACCGGGCACAGGGCATAGGGCAGCGGTGCTTTGTCTCTCCCGCCACCCGCGTTCGGTAGTCTCCAGTTGCTTTTCCCACCCCGGGGAGGTGGATGGCGATGATGAGGCAGGCGAAGGAAGGAACGGAGCCAGGCTGGTTGGTCTCAGTTGCAGTTTGTTCCATTCCCATCTCCGTTCTCCTCTGATTCTCCTCCTGCTTCTTCCTCCCCCATCCTACATCATTCTCCTTCTCCTCTGGGTCTGGATCTCAATCTAGCTTCTCCAGATCTGGCACTGGGACTGGCACTGGGACTGGCCCTGGGACTGGCCCTGGGACTGGCCTTGGAACTGACCAGCCCCAGCCTACTCCTACAGCCTTGTTAAATCCCCCAGCATGAGGGGTTGGGGCTTACACATAGGTGTGGTCACAATCAAAGGGGTAAAGTTCTGTCCCTTAGGGGATGCTTCTTCTAGGACAGATAATCTTTCAGCAGGACACCCGCCCAAGAGCGGAATCCCATGGGTGTGTTTCTCCTCTCCTTGTCCAACTAACATATAAGTATTCATAATATTAATCATTTTACATAGGCATAGCAAGAGATGTATTAAGCTTATAGAATTGCTCTCCTGGGGTCATCTCAATCTCAGACTACAGTGCTCAGGCCAGATTAGTCTTTCCTATCCCTAACAGGGTCCTAGTCTCGTCGTTGCTTTTGGATCATGACATGACATGTCCATGACCAAGTTCTTAACATATAGTTAAGCATTAGGCGCTTTGACCAGGCCCATCTCGATGCCAGGGTAGCACATAACTCACCGCTTGCCCTGGTTCTGTCCCGTCCCTCGTCGGGACCCTGTTTGGGGGTGCTAGGAAGTAAGGGCAGCTGAGGCTTAAGTCCAGAAAGCAGATGCCCAGGAGTGAATAATATTTGAAGCCAATTAAATCCCATGTTACCAAAGCATATTAACAACTGTCTTTCTTTGTCCATACAAAAAGGATATTGTTTTAAAGTAAAACTATTCAAAAGACATAAGAAAGGACAAAGACAATATTAACTTACAACACAAGTTCACTGTCCTAGCAAGGTCTGACCTTACAGATTAACAGAGTTTGATTAGGGGAAGAGCTGAATGACTAGTTGGGGAAGGGAGCATAGAAGTGATAACAGATAAACAAAGGAATGGGAGTGACTCGGGAGCACCTTGATGGGCGTGACTGATATACCTAAGCTCCTAGAGGCAAGGGGAGCAGGACATACCAATGTAGTCTAGAATTGTTTAGAGATTATTACCAGATAAACCCAAACTCTGTGTCAAGGGAGAAAGGACAAACCAATATCTTATACAAGTGTATTTATATTTTGATGTGATCCTTATTATATTATCTTATAATTATAAGTCATTACTCAAAAGGTCATCAGATAAAAAGTATTTATCTGAGTAAGTAAGAAATAGCAGGCTAAAATTTCATTATTACTTAATAGTTTAAGTTTATTAAAGTTAAAATGAACTATATTATTCCACTGTGAATTTCAAACTTGATATTATGACTGTACATTATATGCCTGTGTATAAACCTTTATGATACAGGATGTTTTTGAAGAGAATTAAGTTAGCTAAAAGAGCTATCTCTAGAGGCACTGTGTATTCCTATTCTCTCTAACGTAGCGGTTAAACAAATTGAAAATTCATATTCTCAAGCTGAAGAGGGCTAGAAAGGTCATATTTAATGTGCTCATTTTAAAGCAAGAATAGAACTATTTTTTTCTCAACTTATTATGGTTAGATGGTCTGTTTATTAACAAATAGAATAAACACTGTCAGCACTGGGTATTCTTGGACCGTAATTGGACTTTGTTCTTCAGTTACTGGTCAGTAAAGAAAGCTTTATTATTTTGATTTCCATTGTCTAAGAAGAAGCACCACAAGAAGCATTGCTGTTGTACACTTGTATTATGGTTAATCTAAATTGAGATACACTCTCGGTTTAAATGTAACCCAGAATCTAAACATTTAGTTTGAAATTACTAAACATATTGTAAAAGGTTGTTTGTTTTTCCCTTATTGAGGGGCTTGGGGAGATGATTTTTGACTCAGCTCTGAAGGTCTGATGGTATGGTGCTGTAGCTGGTGATATTGTAGCGCTCAGCTATTGTGGTGTTGACCTACAGTTCTGGAGTGGAGGCAATGAGGTGCTGGACATCAAACAGGGCCCTCAAGCTCCCTCCCTTTGATATATTTTCTAAGCTTAAAATACCACTGTATGAATTGGGTTGAGAAGTTAGCAGAAAAACCTACTTTATTTGCTTTGAACAGCGCAAGTCCAGGTTCACTACCTGGTACCACATGATCCCCGGAGCACTGCTAGAAGTGGTCCCCAAGGAAAATGAGTATTATTATGTTGACACGGGAATGTACAGCCAGTGTTTCACATTTGAATGTGGCTTAGTTAGCACACACTACAACACTAGCAGTATGTCAAAGCTGTAATAAGCCCAAGGAGTATCTATTATGTCATCATGTTGAGGGTCAAAGAGATTTCCCTGATAGTTGGGTGCATGCTCTGCGCTTGGGAAGCACAGGTTCAATCCCTGGCAATACATGTTCCCACAAGTACCACCAAGAGGAATGCCTCAGCGCCATGAAGTACAACCTTAAATGCAACCCCCACCCCAAACCAAAGCATAGTTATACCATTTATATATTGGCTTGTAGTATAATCTGTATAATCTGGTAAGTAGATATTTTATTGACATCATTTAATGTTTTTTACATTAATTAATTATGTAAAAATTAATGTTTTTACGTGTACTTTGTTTAGGTAAATACACCCAGCTATTCTCAGTGATTCCTCCTGGATCAGCACTCAGCAAGTGCTCCTGCTGGTACTGGTGTGAGGGAGCCAAATACACTGCCTGGGATCAAATCAGGGTGGGTCTGCAACACGAAAAACAAGTCCTTAACCCTTGTACTATCTCTTCAGCATTCTTCACATATTTTTATATGTCTACCTAAACATTTAAAATTATATATTGATTTGCTTTACCTTTGATTTGGATGGCAATAGGAGGGTCTATATAAGTCTCAAAGAGTCAATTTTGTGACAGACATGACTGGCAGTTCTATTTTATGACAAACGCTTCATTTTTCCTAAAAGTCTTTATCTCTGTCTTTTGTTGTCTGAAGCAGAACCACACTAGTCCAGCCACACTACTTTCCAAAAGCTAGCAGAACAAAAGAGATTTTTCATCTTTAATTCTCCTCTTTCTTTTTGTTTATTTAATTTTGCAGAGGTGAGCTTTGGTGCCATAGCCAGTAGTATTTGGAGGGAGATTTCCCTTGTTTTGTGTTTTGGAGCCACTCCTGGAAATGTGGGATTGAATCAGGTTGACTTCATGCAAGCAAAGTGCCTTACTCTTTGTTCCAACTCTCAGACCTCTTTAGTCAAAATTTTGCCCAAAACTCAACTAAAGAATTAGGGGCCCATTTACTATGAGATTTTTTATCTTGATTTTTAGTTACAGTACTAATTTTTTATAAACAAGCTGGCACTTGCTCCTTTTAATTTCCTAAGGCAAGAAAAGTAAACAAAACACTTTATTTTCTTTATAAGATGTGACAAGTTAAAAGATTGTATTAATTAATGCAGAACCATCTAGACTTTTCATAGTAAGTATATTTGAAGTCTATCTTTGATTACTATCCACAGCTTCTGAATAACTGCTTCTCAGAGAGATGAAGCTGAACCTGAGTTAGTGAATCAGTGTATGCTATGGCCCCTGTACTAGTGGCCTACTGAGATTCAATAGCAGAGAAAGGAACAGTTACAGTAAAAATCATATCAAGAATGTATCCCTATACTTTATAATCAGTCAAAATTAGCATGTAATGAGAAAATGAATGGTAACAAGGCAATGTTAAGTAGAAAGGATTTCAAACTGTCAAAAGAACTGTGACATGTATATGGGTATGAATACATATGCATAGAAATATTTAAAGATAAACAATTGGAAGAATATTTTGCTGTTTTAGCTACAAATGCACAATCTACTGAATAATATCTTATAGCTATTCATAAAAATCCAGAATCATGGAAAGGCTAGAAATCAAAATCTATTAACTTAGAGGGACGAATAGGTAAAGTGGGCAAGGCAGAATGGTTATTTTTTTAGAAGAGTAAAGTTAAGTTAATAGGAAAAATAACAGAGGGTAGGTCACAAGTGTGTGAGACAAAATCCAGGGAAAAAGCAAGGAATCAATCAATCAAATACAAATAAGTCATATAGAAACTTATAATCTTTAGTTATTTCACTTAAAATCATGGCAATATTTTCATTTAACTAAAATGAAATGATTAAGTCTATTACTAAGTAAATATGAGACATTCTAAATGAAGCAGATAAAATTAAATTCACAGAAAGAAATTGAGGGAACATCTGCAGAAATGTCAGGGAGGACATAAGATAGAAGGGGAGATACTTATACAAAGTCCGGATTGTTCTGTCACTTGCAAGGGTTACTTAGTGTTGCACTCACAATTTAGCAGATATTTCACATTTCACTGATTCATGTTGGCATTTTTGGATCTGGGGATTGTGTGAGATAAAGAGTAATAGCCCAAGTTGGAATTATTTTTCTCAATTATGTAAAAATACTGCAGGTATGGCTCTGAAGCAATAGTACAGCAATTAGGGCACTTGCCTTATACACAGTCAACCTACATTCAATCCTCAGCATCCCAGACCGTACCCTGAGTACCATCAAGAGTGACTCTTGAGTGCAGAACAGGAAGAACCCTCCAAGCATTGCAAGGCACGGCCTCTAAAAAAAAATACTCCAGAGACTCATGCATTTATTAATGTTGTTTTCTGTGGTGATTCAGTTTGAAAGATGCCCCCATATAGGTCTCTCTGGTTGATAGTTTTGTTCTACTCCAGAGTGACTAATGCTAGTTATAGAGAAAATCAACAAGTAGCAAACTTAGCAAGTATGTCCTACATAAGGCAGAATGAACAACAGAAACAGTTAAAGATTATCATTTCATCACATGCCTTTAGCTTGAGCTGCACACACACAAAAGACAAATAATAAGATAGTTTACTTTTCAAATGGGGTAGCCTCTTAGGAAGGAATTATGTCAGTGGAAAGTATGAATAAATAAGATATTAAAATGGCATATTCTGTTATAGCCAGATATATTGCTACATAAATAAAATCTAAGTGAGATTTTAATAGCAATATCTTATAAAAGAAAAAATCACAGTTGGCTTAGAAAATAAAAATAATTTAATGTGCTTCTAAAACATTACTTTGAATTGGGGCTGGAGTGATAACACAGTGGGTAGGGCGTTTTCCTTGCATGCGGCCTTCTTGGGTTGGATCCACAGCTTCCCATATGGTTCCCTGAGCACTGCCAGGAGTAATTCCTGAGTGCAGAGCAAGGAGTAATCCCTGTGCATTGCCAGGTGTGACCCGAAAAGCAAAAAAAAAAAAAAAGAAACAAACATTACCTTGCATCACATTTACCTGGAGAAGTAAAGTACAGATTACTAGACTTACCCTCCAAAAATTTGATTCTGGTTCTGGGAGTGGCCAAAGATAGGCATCTCTATCAAGTTTCAGATGGTACTTATGTTACTGGCTGAGAGACTCATCTATAAGATTTATTGATCTGGAGAGTGGGCCAGTGAAAACCATCACTGGTGATCTTTCAAAATGCATACATTTTATATTTTTTAAGAAATCTTTTCAATTTATACACACTTCAGAAATAAAGATGACCTAATAGTTCAGAAAACTATATTTACCCTTAATGAAAGGGTAAACACAGTTTACTTAATAAGCTTTGAGATCCTTCTATGTTGGAAGGACTATTAAGAACAAGAATACCTGTGAGTGTCACTTGGTGTGCTAACTGCCTTTTTTCAAGGTGACATAACACTTATCAAGTTAAATTCCTCTCCTGCTATTTCAGGACCACCAGTAGTAGAATGCAGATTACACTTTGGTAAGTCCCTATCTAGATGTGATGTTCAAATGTCACTAGCAAGAAAAAATAAAATCTTCTGAAAGAAATAATGGAGAATGCTAGCTAAAATCTGTTAGCTGAAAATAGCTACTTGCCCAAGATAGGCACAAAGAAAGACAATCCTAAAAGCAAATTAAATTTGCAATACATGCAAATTCTTTGTTCTGTCAGGTTCATTAGGTACAGTAAATCCAGAGAGGATTGAAGAATTGGTTATGAACACTAGCCTTCTATTGAATTCCATGGTGCCTGTGAATATTTGTCCTTTGCACTATATATTATGACTTTAGGCAGAGCAATCTTGAAATTCTTCTCTTGAAACTTATTTGGAAATATGTGGTCAAAGTTTCCTAGCACAAGTTCTAGGTGACTTTATTATTGTAACCATCATTAAAAATGTATGTGCCTATTTTCATGCAGCAAGGAGACAGGTGATATACAAAATAAGATGCATCCAGAATCCATGCCCTTGAGAATATTTAATTTAAAGGACAAAGATAACCATGCAACAGCTTTCAAGCAATGGTCTAATAAAAAGCCTAAAATGTAAGGTTCTTTTTTATATCAAAATGAGTGAAAATTGTTATTTTCTTAAGTGATAAATTGAGGTAATTTGTATTTTCTATTGAGCATTTTGTAGACTTTTGATTAGTATATAAAGAAAGGTACTCTTGTTTCTGCAGCCGCGCGAGCTCAACCCCGGAGGCAACTGAACTCCTTTGGACACGAGCAGCGCCCAAAAAATGCCTCCAACTGTGTGACTGGAGTACTGGCCCCTGGGCCTCCAGTGGGGCACGGTCTTTTCTCTCTCAACTCTCTCTTATTGACTGCAGCGAGGTGATTGCCGGTTTTTAGAGTATGCAGATACCCGCAGAAGTCTGGGAACGCTGAGGGGGCGGGATTTCCGGATCCGCCCTGCGGCGATTTAAGCACAGCGCCATGTGGGTACGTTCTTTTCTGCTGCCGCGCGAGCTCGACCCCGGAGGCAACTGAACTCCCTTGGACACGAGCATCGCCCCAAAAATGCCTCCAAACTGTGTGATTGGAGCTACTGGCCCATGGGCCTCCAGCGGGGCACGGTTTTTCTCTCCAGGCTTCTCCATCATATGAGCACCACGAAAGGGAAGTAAAAGATTGCAGTGATGCAATTACCAAAAGAATTTTCCCTGGACTTCATATGGAAATCCCAAATCGCGCAGCTGCTGTCGCAGCCTCGCGACCTAATATTTCCTGATTGTCAACAACATGAAAAGGTTCCTTTTTAGCAGATCTTACTGTGGGGGGAAACTCCAAATAATAGTACCGAGTTTTTTGTTGAAATATTGAAGGTAATCAAAGTAGCAGCTATTTCTTTAGACTGTGAACTAAGCCAAAGCCCTACACTGGCCGAGGTGAGGAAATATCCTTCTTTCTCGGTTCTTTTCCCTTTTCTGGGAGAAACGCGGTGTGGTGTCCACTATATTATGAAGTCTATTAAGCAGGCACGAACTTAGAGGCCCAGGAATGGGAGGGGGGAAAAAAAAAACTATATGCTTGGAACAGCGGGACGCTTGTGAAGTCTCAGGCCGATACCAGCGCATGCTCTGCCGAGACTCGACCCAGGTGGCCACACTTTTGAGTGGCCACGATGGAGCCTAACTAGACTACTTCCGGTTCCAGAAACTACTTGCAACCATGTCTCTAGACTGAACTAAGCCATAGCCCCACGCCGGCAGAGGACTGGAAATATCCTTTTTTCTGGTAGGGCGGCGTGGTGTCAACCATAATATGAGGACTATTCATTAAGCAGGCACAAACTTGGTGGTGCACGAAGGAGGGGGAAAAATCTCTATGTACTTGAAACAACGGGACTTCATATCTCTCCAGTTTCAGCAATGGAAAACTAATTATCAAATGCTACATGGGCAGTAGGGCTGTCTTTCTTGGGGGAAAACTCCAACAATAGTGAATGTTGTGTTGAAATATGGAATGTAATCAAGGTAAAGTGAAAATGAAGTGAAATTTATCAACTAAGCAGGTTGGGATGGGGGGTGGGGGGCGGGGGGTGGGAGGTATACTGGGGTCTTTGGTGGTGGAATATGGGCACAGGTGAAGGGATGGGTGTTTGAGCATTGTATAACTGAGACATAAACCTGAGAACTTTGTAACTTTCCACATGGTGATTCAATAAAAAATAAATAAAATTAAAAAAAAATAAAAATTAAAAAAAAAGAAAGGTACTCTTTACCCTCTCATTTGTTCTTCCAATTAGAAAATCCATGATCCCGGGATTTAGAAGAGAACTGAGTAAGGTAAATGTCCACTAAAATTTTAAATTATTTTTATTAATGTTATTTTGATTTTAATTATTATTATTGATTTTCTCTCCCCACCACTAGCAGAGCCCCAGCAGCCAAAGACCTCCGGAACCCAGCCACAGCCATGTTCAATGCCCCTCTGCACATGTTCGGATGAGCCTCACACTTGAAGGAACCGGCACAGGAACCCAGGTGTGCGGGACCTGGGGCTGAGATCTCCAAGCCAACTCAGATCAGGTCGGGACTGGGTCTCATCCGCCCAGATCCCCCATTTTCCAGTAGCTAGGCGGTCACACCCAGAAACTGCCCCCAGCACCCGTGTAATCCCATCAATGGCCAACATCCAGAGACTATAAAACCAAGCTCCCAGAAGTGGCCTCGTGACCTCTTACAGCCTAGTTCTCCCTCTTGGAGAATCTGGCAAGCTACCGAGAGTTTTCCTGTCTGCACAGGAGAGCCTGGCAAGCTCCCCATGGCATATTAATATGCCAAATATAGTAACAAGGATGGGTCTCATTCTCCTGACCCTGAAAAGGTCTCTAATGCAGCACCATTGGGAAGACCGAATAAAGAGAGGCTGCTAAAATCTCAGGGCTAGGATGAATGGAGACATTACTGGGCCCGTTCAAGCAAATCGAGGATCAATGGGATGATAGTGATAGTGATTATTATTTTTAATTAGTCACTGTGAAATTTCAAATTTCTTCATGGTTGGGTTTCAGGCACATAAAGTTTCAACATCAATACCTTAACCAGTATCTACTTTGCTCCATCAATGCCACCCCCATCCCATTTGTCTCCCACCCACCAGTCTTAAATCTTTGAGTTTCTATAAATAAATTCCTTTCAGTTATATTATTCGTAATATTATATTTGCTGTATTTTACTGTTATTAAGATAAAAGGCTTTACAATAGTGCTCATGTTTATGCTTCAACTTTCAAAGGTACTGCACCCAAGTGCTAGAATTCTTTATCTTCTTCCTAGACTCATTCTAATCTATTTCACCCTACCTTAGCCCTACTATACCTCTCTATTGGTAATATGAGTTCTGTTAACAGAGTCCAAGGTTTTCTTTGTTTTTTTTTTCCGCCATACAATATCAATTCCCTAGCTTTGTGTCTTTCTATACTATATCTGAATAAGCACATGAAACACTTATCCACCTTTTTCTGGCCACTTAACATGACACCTAGGTCATCCAGGCTGTAGTGAAAGTCAAGGTTTAAGCGAATTATTTTTGTTATTATTTTTGGGCTATATCCAGTTGTCCTCAGGTACCATTTTGGATAATGTTTATTGAACCATGAGTGTTATAGTAGAGGAAAGAGAATGTAAATGAGTCAGCCATATGATATTCAAGTACATTATCTCTTTACTATCCCTACAGCTTAAAACACAAATTCTGTATCACGTCATCTCCTACAGGGCATTTGGATTGTCTTAAGATATAGGTATTTTCCATAATTCATAAAATATATTTAAGAAAACATCTGCAGAACTCTCCAGGAAATTGATCTTAAGGGAGTGTTCAACAAGATGATAACAGTGACAAAAACAAACAAACAAAAAAGTAAAATAAAATGTAAACACACAGAATTACATGAAATTGAAAAGTTTTTGTACAGCAAAAGAAACTCGAGCTCCAATATAAAGAACACCCTTCTGAACAGAAGAATATATGTGCACACAGTACCTGGGATGAAAGGGTGATATATAATGTCTATAGAGCACTCACAAAATTTAAGGGAGAAAATACCAATGGTCCCTTGCACAAATAAAGTGATGAGATGAACACTTTCCCAAAGATGACAAAGAGACATATGATAAAGTGATAATCATCACTCATAATTAGGAGAATACAAATCAAAACAATGAGATATCATCTCAGACCCCTGAGAATGGCACATTAAAAAAAGTCTTTAAACAGATAGTACTATGGTTATAAAGGGGTTGTGGTGAGAAAGAAACCCTCATTCACTGCTGGTAGGAATATTGGTTGTTTAGCTGCTAGAGAAGTAATATGGAGATTTATCACCCCCCCAAAAAAATATATATATATATACATCTGATAGATGGATAGAAAAATGTATAGGAATAGGTCAACCATTTGAACCATGTACATCTTTGCATCACTTCCCAAAATACAAAAATATTAATTAGAAAAGATATATGCACACATATGTTCATCTATGCATTTAGTACAATAGCCAAAATATGGAAATATCTAAATATGGATTATGAATGAAGAAGTTGTGTAATATAGACACAGTGAAATATTATGCAGCTCTAAGAGCAAAATCATGCAATTTTCAGCAACATGGGTAGAACCAGAGGATATACTGAATGAGGCAAGTCAGAAACAAAGGAAAAGACACAGAATGATTTCCCTACTGAGTGGGACTGAACAGACACAGCAAGACAGCAACAAAGTGCTAAAGGCGGTGCAGTGGGAGAACTGACCCACACAACTGAGTGGAAGAGGTGAGGGTATTGAAAAGAGTGGCTCCGGGGTCCCTGGTGGAAGATAAGAGTACACTAGTGATGGATGCGGTGCTTGAATTGGGTACATCAAAACCCATTGTTCACTGTGTTTTAAACCACAGAAATCAATGAATTTTTTAAGTTATTTTTCTGCCAAGAATTCTTAGAGATCTAGATCAGTTCTACATCCATTAATAATTTCAGTGTCAACTTAGAGTGAGAAAAGTGAGATACACTTTTCATCTCCTCTCTCCCTCTGAACTTCTGTTATCCCTACAGAAATTTCTAGGTGTTTAGTGGGACCTTACACATCAATATTACCACTACTACTACAATTGATACTGCTGATTCTTGTTCTTCTTCCCCCTCCCTTCTTTCTTCTTTTTTCATTCTTAACCTTTTGTGTTTATCATTTATTTTCATATAACTCATTCTTTTTATTTATTTATTTATTTATTTGTTTGTTTGTTTGTTTGTTTGTTTGTTGTTGCGAAGAAAGTCCTCTGAGGATACAGTATTGCTCAGGCCCTGTGGTACCCACAGTGGTGCAATGGGGCCTCAGGGCTACATCATATGATTCTCAGGAATCTCCAGGGCTAAAGTCAGCCATACTCACGAGGCCATGTAGCACTGGGAATTAAACCAGACCAGATGCTTGTTCTATCTTCCCTGCCCAATTTTCACTTATGGTTGAAACTGATAGAGTACTTTGTACCTAAGTGAAAGAACAATTCTATGTAAGTGTGTTTAGTTCTAGTTGTATAGGATTAAATTTACAGCTTATTTTTTCCCCAAGATCATAATGCTCCATTCCATGATATACTGGCCTGGATAGCCTAAGAACACTACGGAAGTTGAGAAGAAGTTCTATAATCTGCCCCCTGAATACTCAGGAAAACCAACAGTGAGATTCCGTTCTGAGTCCAGAGCTCTGATAAACAGACGGGTCCATGATTAACTCTTATTCATCAAGACTAGAGGACTGATGTTTCAACTCAGGCAAGCAAGAAGCTTAGATTGAATTCCTTATTCCATCACATTTCTGTTTCTAGTTGGTTGACTGGTATTCATTTATATTAGATAAAGCCATTTTCTTTATTGACTCCTGATTTAAATGCTAATTTCATTCAGATATACAACCTAGTCACATCCAGAACTGTTTATTCAGAGCTCCTGTTGGTCCTATCAAGTCAGCACATAAAATTAATCTTGAAACGGGGAAGATATTACAAGGATCAGAAGATTTGCCTTGCAGTAGCTGACCTAAGTTTGATCCCTGGCACCCCATATGTCACCTTTAGCATCACCAAGAGTGATCCCAGTATACAAAGTCAAAAGTAAGTCCTAGCACATTTGAGTGTGATGCTCAAACAACAACAAAATTTAATGACAACCACTCGTTAGGTTCTCTCTGTTTTTTTTTTTATTAGTTTATTTTTAATTAGAGAGTCATCGTGAGGGTACAGTTACAGATCCATACATCTTTATGCTCATGCTTCCCCCATACAAAGTTCAATAACCCATCCCTTCACCAGTGCCCATTCTCCACCACCCGTAAACCCAACATCCCTCCCCCCCTCCCCAGTCCCGTCTCCCCCCACCCCACCCTGCCACTATGGCAGGGAATTCCCTTTTGTTCTCTCTCTCTGATTAGGTGTTGTGGTTTGCAATAGAGGTGTTGAGTGGCCATTGTGTTCAGTCTCTAGTCTGTATTCGGCCCGCCTCACCCTTCCCCCACATGACGTTAGGTTCTCTCTGAACCTACAAATAAAAAATGATGAATATACCCAGATAAATATGTTTACTCTGTTTGGAAATTTAATTTTTAATCAAAATATGTACCATGATTTTCTTATTTTAAGTATGGGGTAGACAGTAATAAAATAGTCTTAAGTCAATGTTGTAAAAGAAATGTAAATGTTAGAAATTAAATAGAACTTGAAATAATTTCTTAGGTCTTATTTTATACCCCTTCTCAAATATATGAAGACTGATATTTAAAATCTAAAAATGTAGTCAGTGAAAATGTCATGATAAATTTCCAGACTTCCAACCAATTTCACTTGCCATTCTAGGGACCTGATGAGTCATGATTAATCTCATAAAAGTATATATTGAACAACTTCTATTTCTAAAACAAAGACAGTTGAGATATCTTAGACAGGAAATTCAATCTTCTTTATAATTAGAATTTTTAATACCTTTGTACTCTTCATTAGCAGATATAACTGACATGATTAAGAATCAGTTAAAACTACTGTAAGTCAAATTTCTTCAGGTTTATTATTAAAAATTGATTAATGATGCAAGTGTTTATCAGACCACTGAAGTCATTTTTTACAGTGGTAGAAAATTCTATTTGTTCCATTGCTGACTTTTCTTCTTGAAGCAATCAAGGTATTAAATACAACATCTGCACAGAACAGGTTGTTTGCTTTTGAAATAACTTTAGCAGAAAGAGATATTTGATGAATTAGTAATGTGTTTGACCTTGAGAAACTGATCAAAATATCTGTTTCTTTGGTCCTTTACTTTGATGCCTCAGTAACTTTTTAAAGCTGGATTTTATAAGCCCCTTAGCAAATTGGTTTTGCAGTGGTGTTTTTCCTTATATATAATATATTACTTGGCTACAGACAAACCTGCTGTAAAGGAAGAAAAGGAAAGTTAAGATCTAAGTAACCAAGAGCCTCGGTAATCATTATAGATACCCAGTGGGAATTCTTGGGTCATTTAATTGGGAAAAAAGTCACAAAAATCCATTTATTTGTGATGAAAATTTAGAACAATAATTCTGAAAATGTGGAAGCAAACACATCAGCATGGTTGAAAGTTAACTTCTAAGACATTAAAAAATGTTCCCTGGTCTGTAACTTCTAGTTCTTTGTTCAGAAAATTTATTTTCTAGACAATTACCTCTATGGGGAACACCTAGGGCTGGAGGGAACAATTTTACAGAATCTTACTGTTATTGAGTCAGCATGGCTAGCTATTAAATAACAGGTGGCAGGCTGTGATTTATATGCGGAAGTCATACTGTGCAGTCATCCAATGGAGTCCTGGGCCCTCAGGAAAGAAAGGCAGAGGTGGTGCATCAATGACTATAAAATTAGAGAGCATCTTGTTTCTTTCCCTAGTTTTAATGTGCTTGCATATTAAATCATTAAAAATATAGTCCACAATAGGACTGGAGAGATAGTACAGTGGGTAAGGGGCTTGCTTTGCCCATACCTGAATCTGGCTATAATTCCTAGAACAAAATATTGTCCCCTTAGTCATGCTAGTAGTGACCCTCAAGCACAAAATCAGTAGTAATCCCTGAATGCTACTTATTCAACCATTACATCCTTCTGTCCTATCATCACCTTGTCTTGTAAACATCTAAAAATGTCAAAAATTGCCTATAAGAGACACCTGTAATCTTAAACAATGTTAATGACACTATGTCACAAGAAACGTATCGAACATTAATGGTACAGAAAATTCCAAAATTTTATTCAATCAACATCACAGTTTTTGAGATATTTATTGATGTTTGTTTTTATTAGAATTGCTATTTGGCAGTCTCAAATTTTCTAAGAATATAACTATATTTCATGTTACACGTGGTTTTCTTTCAGCTAATCATTGTTTAATATATTACAAACATATGCTGCATAGATAAATTTTCTAGCCTGGTTAATACTATCACGAAACAGGAAACATTTGGAATCATATAGAAGTGATCTTAGTTTGAGAAGATAGCGTTGTAATTTGTTGCATAAGTTTCAGCAATTTGTCACAATGAAGGATTGTCTCCACAAATGTCTAGAAGGCAACAGTTAAGAAATAATGCATAAGTGACCACTTATTTCAGATAGAACTTAATTTATTCCAGATCCCACAAAACAACTAAATGGCTCTTTTCACTGTTGTGGCAAGAAAATTCATTCTACATCATAGCTGGTAACCATTGTCTTGGGGCAAAGTAAAACAAACTAGTTAGCTAGCTGACTTCTAAGCGATTTCATTGGTTAGAAGACATACTACATGGCATAGAAGTCAAAAAGTACCTCAGCCCAATGACTCCTTCCTCAATATCATTTCTGATTTTCAAAAACAAAATAAAACAAAACAAACCGCCAAAGCCAACTTGATAATCATGAGGAATGATGACAAAACTTTAAGGTCAAAGCTCTCAGGTGCTGGTCCATGGTATAGCCTTTACCTCCCATATAAATTAAAATCTGGATTTGATCACTTTCAAAAGCAAAAAAAAAAGTTTTTAATCTTTAACCTGTGTTGAGAAGCTCTTTGATCCTTTGCATTGGATAACACTGGCATCCACATGTAAGTACTGAAATACTAAGGTGTTATATTAGACATGTGACAAAATGTTGTAATTTAGAGCTATAATATTGCAACTCAATATGTGTGAATGGATGAGTGACAGATTTGAAGTTTGCTGTCAAGTTAACTTATTTCCATTGGTGTATAAAATATAGATGATGATTAATACTGAATTTTGCAGGTCTAGAAAATATGGTTTCTGTCTTATGTCCCTTTACATGGTTTGGTTCATGGCTCAGTTCTGTTGACCTTAGTGTAGACAAAACTTTCAGGTTTCATTTTATGTTTAGGACAAAAAGATTACTTCAGAAGTATCAAATGAAATTTATCATGAAAAATTATAAAGATTCGTGAGTCTAAGTAATTATATATATATTCATCATCATCATCATCATCATCATCATCATCATCATCATCATCATCATTATCCCATCGATTGTCGAATTTCTCGAGCCATCTCAGTAACATCTCCATTTGTCCTAGCCCTGCGATTTTAGAAGCCTCTCTTTACTCATCCTTCCTAATGATGCCGCATTGGAGGCTCTTTCAGGGTCAGGGGAATGAGACTTAGCGTTGTTACTGGTTTTGCATATGAATATGTTAGTGAGGCTCTCCCATGTGGGCAGGAAACTCTCAGTAGCTAGCCAGATTCTCCCAGAGGGAGGACTAGGCTATAAGATATCTGTAGCTGTGCGCTTCTGGGAGCTTGGTTTTAAGTCTCTGGGTGTGGGCCGTTGGTGGGATTACACAGTGCAGGGGGCAGTCCCTAGGTATGACCACCTAGCTACTGGAAAATGGGAAATCTGGGCAGAGGAGGCCCAGTCCTGATCTGAGCAGGCTTGGAGGTTTCAGCTCCGGGTCTCACAGACCCGGGTATATATATAAATTCCTCTGGGCTGGAGCGATAGCACAGCAGTTGGGCTTTCGCCTTTCATGCGGCAGACCTGAGTGTGATTCTTCCGCCCCTCTCGGAGAGGAGTGCCCCCGGCAAGCTACCAAGAGTATCAAGCCTGCATGGCAGAGCCTGGCAAGCTACCCATGGCATATTGGATATGCCAAAAACAGTAACAATAAGTTTCACAATGAGAGACATTACTGGTGCCCGCTCAAACAAATTGATGAGCAATGGGATGACAGTGACAGTGACATATATATTAGCTCCTCTAATTCAGCTTCTGAGGCACAACATTTTAAAAGTGTTTTCAGTTTTTGTTTAAAATATTCTGTTCATTTTCTATAGACTTAGAAAGAATCAAAAATATGAAATAATAGTTGTAGAACTTCAAGTTTTGACCCTATGTTCTCTCAGTCTCTGTCAAGTATCAGTGAGATTATTTGTGTTGTATAAGTGGACCACAGTCAGGACCTTTATTTGAAGTTTAACACAAATTCTGATCCTTTTGATATTAATATGAACTGAAACATGAAGTCAAACTCTTTTTCAATATTTTCTTCTGTGAAATTCAATTTTTTGGACATCCCTATGGTTGCTATGCTTGAATTGTCCCCATGTTATTCTGGACCTGCTCATGTCATTGATAACATTTAGTATCTCTTTGATTTAAAATTTCTTGCCCTTTAAAAAAAGCTTGGGGAGCTCAGAATATGAAAGCCAATTATGTGAATCACTTATAAAAGTTTGTGTTTCAGTAACACATCTCCCACATTAAGTGGCAGAACATAGAAATTTGTTTTTCATTCTTGCTATATATCCATTTTGAATGAGTGGATTCATGTCTCTTGTTTATCCAGAAAGGAAGAATGCAGTAGCCTTTCCTTTGCAGGCTTAATTAAATGCTATCCATTGAATTAAGTATAGGCCATTTCTGGTCACATTTCATTGGTCAAGTAATTATAGATCATTTCAAAGGAAAGGGAACATGATAAGTGCAATGCTACCTAAGCCCAAAAATAGAAGAATGAGAATATTTTTGGCAGTGCTAAAGACAAACCCCCCACTCTATACCTCCCAAATCTGGATATCAGTAGTCTGGTGCGTAAAACGTAGGACACACTGTGATATTTTTTTGGTTTTGATTTCTGCTTTACATGTCCGGACATGTAATGCGATTTAGAGATGATGCTCCACTAGAGCTGTTACAACTGGATTCCACGGGATGTCAAAAGACCATGTGGCCACCCACCTATGAGATGGTCAGACTACTTTTTCAAAACCCTGAATGAACGGTTTGAGGTTCTTCATGTTCCTGGAGCAAACAGAAGCCACTGGGCTACACTACACGTGGCAGGGACGAATGGAGACGTTACTGGTGCTCACTCGAACACATCGACAAACAAAGGGATGACAAGTGATACAAGTGAAGTGATTGATTTCTGCTTAATCCTGTCACATAGTGGAAACAATACTAGCTACAAATCATATTCATCAAGAAGCATTTATAGGCATGGGTTGAGTTTTAAGGATATTAACTCAATCAAAATTCTATATCATTAATGGATCATTTTTCCTTATTTCCCAATGTAGGCCTAGGACAATAAGAAAGCGTTTTCAAAAATTTACCCAACATATTATGGATATTATTAAAGTTAGAGAGTCCCTTTTGCAGATTATTTTCCAGGGATTCTGTTAGATGCAAACTCCAAGCATTCCCTGTGATCTTCTAGTTAGCAATTTCTTGATCTCTTCTACCTCCTCCTTCAAACTCAACTAGCACTGGTTCCTGTATAATTTCTTACATTGTCTACCTTCAGTGCATCTTCCAAACTCAATACTTTCCTCCCTGTTATCCAAGTTGTCTCCTTTCAGCTACTTCAACGTTGTGCCACTTCTTTTCTATGCTAAATACAGGCTTGTGGAAGGAGAAGGAAACTAATTGTAGTAACTCTCTTCTGGAAACTGAAAGATTGTTAGGCACTGCTCCAGGCTACATGCTCTGCACTGGGTCTTACATGTTTGTTTGACAATCTCACAGCAGGAATCACTGTGGGGAGAGAAGGAATGTGCAAAAATGAGGAGATTGAATGTCATACTCTTTGTCATACAAGATCTCCTAATAAGAGAATTACCTGAGTGTCTAATGGTGACGAATTTGAAAATGTTACTGAGCCAGCCTTTGACAGCCTTGCAATATGGCCCTCTCTCCCACCTGGCACATATCACCAACTGATTTACTGAAAGTCTCTTTCTTATTCCACCCTGGACAGCCGGTACTTACCTGTGTCTTATTGTCATAACCTTTAAACCATCTTCCTACTTTCCAAAGTACTCCTCACCCAATGACTCCTGTTCCCAAGAATTAACTTGGTTAAACACCTGTGACAGACTAATTATTGAGATGTTAAATTCCCCTCATTCTGCCTGATTCTTGAGATGGGACATAATTAGAAGTAGATCTCATGGCCTATATCAAAAGTCTGTTGTGTTGAGTTTGGAATGCTAGTTTAGCAATGATTTCTATGAAGCAAGACCACAAACAGAAACTTGGTGAAATCCTGAGCACATCAGTCCTATGAAGAGTAAGCTTATATAACATAGTCCCCACAAGAAGGTGTGAAGGAATCAGAGTTGACACATTTCCAAAGCACCATGGAACTGTGTTCCACTCTACACAGCACCCTAAATGTCATACTCTGTACTAGTATAGCCTATTTTTAGCAAGGTGACAAAACACCAACCAGTGTTGGTATCTCAAAAAAAGTGATCATCTATGTACCTGGAACAAGGAGAATGTTGTAGGCTGTTTGAGTGAAACCTCTGTGTTTGAGGTTATCTGAGCAAGAGCACATCAGGACCAATCATTATAGACAAATGTTGAGAGGACTTCTGTTCCTCTTTCAAGTTATATATAAATTTCAGGGAGGTTCTCTTCAACCAGAGAGAGAGAGAGAGAGAGAGAGAGAGAGAGAGAGAGAGAGAGAGAAAGTCTAAGATAGTACTTGTTACCTCTATTACACAGAATTGATGTCTGATTGATCTGAGTTAGAAAAATGAAATGAGGTGGTTTTTACTTCAATGATA
Source organism: Sorex araneus (assembly GCF_027595985.1). NCBI lineage: Eukaryota > Metazoa > Chordata > Mammalia > Eulipotyphla > Soricidae > Sorex > Sorex araneus. The sequence goes on from NC_073302.1 coordinate 217,029,606, forward strand.
CAGAATCTATAGTCACTATGACTTAGTATCATTTTCAACAGTTTCCTCCTAGTTAAAAATTTTCCCAGATTCAAACTACTTAAATTGAAGTCACATAAACTAGTATTCCGAAACCTCAAAAGATAGTTTCTACCTTAATTAATTAAATGTTTCCTCCTTTTTCTGAATAGCCATTCTAAAACTCTCATCTGCCTCATATCTTTCCTTGATCTCTACATATGACAACTGATTTCTTCCTTGATCTCTGACAACTTCTATATTCCCAACTCACTTACACATAAATAAATGACTTTACTTATATTGTCTAGAATAGTCTGTAGTCATTTCAGTAAAGTTAGGCTTCTTGACAGAATGAAAAGTTCCTTTGAGGCCATATGTATTTATATATTATAGTTTTATTATTGGCATACTGGTCAGCATGGACTCAAGCATATGTTAAGATTTAGTTATTGTATTTCAGTAAATGCTTGTCACATGGAGTAGTGTTTTATCAGAGGAGCTCATTCCAGAGAGAAGCATGCTTCTGAATGCAATAAACTGGCACAGAAAGCTGCGGTGGTAAAAGTTGAAAAGGTAACTGATGGTTTAATTTGCAAAGCACAGTGTGGTTTTGTTCAGAACTCGGTGGTGTGCTTCTTGGTAAATTCAGAGCTAGAAGACATAAGAGAATCAGAGATAGAAAAGTAATGGAGATATAAAACTAGTATTTCATAACACGCAGAAATGAGGAGAATTAATGGATTTCAGGGCTATTTCAAGGCTGTACTATTGGGTTATCTAGTAGAAAAAATCAACTCCTCTTTTCCCCCTGGAGTTAGGATGATTGGCAAAAATGTCGAGTCATGAGCTGTTGGTTGTTCTGATTCTGCTGATTTTCTTTCTTTCTCTGTCTCTTTCTTTCTTTCTTTCTCTCTTTCTTTCTTTGTTTCTTGCTTGCTTCTTTCTTTCTTTCTTTCTTTCTTTCTTTCTTTCTTTCTTTCTTTCTTTCTTTCTTTCTTTCTTTCTGTCTGTCTTTTTTTCTCTTCCTTTCTTTCTTGAAACTGAAGTTTCAACTCCCAGTGAGAGTTGGGAAGACAAGTTATTCTATAAATACAGGTGTTGAAGTCCAAAGCTTAATGGCAGGTGGTAATTGCACGTGATTAGCAATTTGACAGTGTAAAAATCTGACATGTGTGGAGTCACATTTTAAATGGAGTCATTTAGCCATTATAGAGAATTGTATTGCCTGTCCCATTTGAACTTTTTCAGAAACTTTTGGAATGAACCCAAAGAGGAGTTTCAAGACTATGAGAACTGATGGTTATGGATAGATAGAATCAGTCAGTTCACTTTGCATCTTTTAAGATTGTTAACACTACTTTTATTTTATTTTATTTTAAATTTTTTGCTTTTTGAGTCACAACTGGCAATACACAGGGGTCACTCCTGGCTCTGCACTCACGAATTACCCCTGGCGGTGCTCAGGGGATCATATGGGATGCTGGGAATCGAACCCGGGTTGGCCGAGTGCAAGGCCAACGCCCTACCCACTGTGCTATCACTCAAGCCCCAACACTACTTTTAAAACAACTTCAAATTGTTGGGTTTTCTTTTCAAAAAATAACCTGATATCAAGGCACATTTTTAAGTTATCTATTATAAAATTTTGATGCTAAGTAAACATGTTTTGTCTTTTTAAAGCTGTTCTTTTAATTCTAGATTTAAAATTTGATAAGCTTGACTAGACTTACTCTTCATTGTAGGTCTGTAAAGTACAATTCACTGCTGTTTGATTAGTGAATGTTGTTATTTCTTTAATGAGCACAGTGAAGGGAACAAGATGTTCCAATGCCCTGAGAGTAAAACTATAAGTATCATGCCCTGGAACTATATTCCATCTCAGTGCTGCCTTTAGAAATTATTAAATCAACAAAAGCAAATGTATAGATATAACCAGAGGTGTTTTAGAAAAGAAAATGGCAGAGGTAGTGCATTTGAATTATTTGGTCATTGGTTTTCTAGGGAAGAAACCAGGTACAGAATTTTCCTTTGCATTATAAGTTCTAAGTCAGAAATTATTGTTTGATTATTTTATTTTGTGTACTGTCACTGCCATCCCATTGCTCATAGATTTGCTCGAGCGGGCATAGTAATGTCACCATCATAAGACTTATTGTTACTGCTTTTGGCATATTGGATATGCCACGGGTAGCTTGCCAGGCTTTGCCATGAGGGCAAGATACTGTTAGTAGCTTGCCGGACTCTTTGAGAGGGGTGGAGGAAGTGAACCCGGGTCATTGGTGTGCAAGGCAAATGCCCTACCACTGTGCTATCACTCCAGCCCATATGTAACATAATACTGAGGATATCCGTAATCTATTAATAGCTAACAATTACTACAGCTCAAATAACTACCATTCAAGTGCCCTAAAAGACACCATGAGAAATTGGATTTGGTATTTGAAACGATGAAATAGATGTAGGTGATTTGGACAGTTACCCACATGTCATCAGTGGGGACTGTGGGGAAAGAAGGAGGGAGTTTTAAGAGAGAGTAATGCTGCCCTTTCAGCACGCCCAACCTAGGCTCCATGGGAAAGTGTCTGAGGCCTGGATTCTGTCTAAAAGTCAGCCTCAAAAGCCTGCTCGGAGTGGATGCTAGTGTCTCACAGCCCTACTTGTGCAACTCTCAAGCTCTATCTTAAGGCCTATTGATTTCCACGACACGGGCACTACTTCCCGACACTCCAGTTCTTGGAGAACAATGACTTTTAGTCTAGAGTGAGGGACTGAACTATGCAATAATAGAAAGTCAGCCTTGATCTCCACATGATTCCCACATCCGTCACATGTGTTTGCAGGACCTAATTCAAGGATTACATAAATTAAGTGAGATAACTTTATTTAGAAATTATGATGAGGTAAGGAGTGATGAGGTAAGAAATTATGATGAGGTAAGGAGTGAGAATGTATGTGTGTGTGTGAGAGAGAGAAAGAGAGAGAGAGGGTGGGGGTTGGAAGAGAGAAAGAAGGCAAGAAGAGGGAGGGAAGATGGTGAAGGAGGGAGGGGAAGAGAAAGAGATACAGAGAGAGAGAATGTGGAACTCTTCAGAGGGAAGGGGTTCCTGAATAGTTTCTGGTTTTGTTTATTTTATTTTGTTTTGTTTTGTTTCTCTTTTTGGACAGTATATATCAGTGCATATGTCTTAACCCTGGCTCTGCATTTTGGTGGAGCTCAGAGAACCTTATGTGGTAGTGAAGATTGAACTCAGGTTAGCTGCATGCAGGCAAGCGTTCTGCTCACTGTGCTGCCTTTCTGGCCCATTGATTACTTGTGCCATGTAGTCATATATAATCTCCAAATTGCATTGTTCTGGAGCTAATAAGTGTATTGTCAAAAGAGAAGAGCTTTGAAATTTTGTGGTCTTTTATGTTCTTGTTACAATCTAGTTTTTCCTGAAGCTTCTCTCCTAGTGTGGTCCAGGATTCTTTAGCTGAAATCCTATTGGCCTCATTTTCAGTGTTCACAAAGGGGTGAACTTCTGACTTCATGCTTTGCAGGATACTTTAGGGCTAGTGACAGAGTAACTTCTTTAAATCACATTTTTATTTTATTACTTCCTGAGAACTCATTGCTAGCTCTCCCAAATCCACCATCATCTGCCTGCCTGCTTCAAAACCAAGTAATTTACCATAGCCTTGATGCTACAATTCGAACTATATTAAAATGGAGGGAAAAAAAACTACATTGGGATCTGCTTTTGCTATCCACAATCTATCACAGGAATTATGTGAAAATTACTGACTCCTCAGTATCCTAGCTTCTGATAACCTTTCTTGTTATGAAAGGTGCAAGACAAGAACAGCCATTGATTGGGAAATTGAAGCCCTCCCATAAAAGATGAGTATGTCAACAGAAATACCATCAGTTCTCCGGCATGCAGGTCAACTATTCCTTAATCTCACAGGTGCCAAGGGATTGCATGACCACCCTCAGACAAGGACAGCCAATATTACCTTCCAGGGACTCAGACCTGCTAGAACATGCAGCAGAGCAACAGAGTGAGCTGAAGAGCAGCAGTGCCTCCCTCTGACACACAGAGTCGTTTCTAGCTACATTTCAAACACCAAATGAACTATATTTTCGATTTTACTGTCTGACATTTACCAGAGGGAAAAAGATACATAAGTAATGAAGCAAAAGGGCATGATGAGCGGGGTGTGTATTTTCTCATTACATTAAGAAATGAGCCTAGCAAAAATTGCACTTAGAATTCAAAATTAAAAATGAATTAAATGAGCATCATTCCCATTTGTCAGGGAGGAGAATCATCAACACATTAAGCAATTCTCAATGTATAGACATGCATTTCATAATTTTTTATGATTTTTTTCTACCAATGTTGCCCACTTGTTTTCATTGTACTTCACCACACATTATTTTTTTGTTGAAATGTAAACACCAGCATCTGTATCTTTCTTTTCCAACTATATTCTTTTCTTAATAGCAACAGATGTTGTTATTATCAATTGCCTAATATTTGCTTGGAACAGTATTCATTGTTATATGCTTTCTATCATTTACTGTATAATAAAATCACACACAGTAACTATTATCAACATTTTCCCATTCTTTTATTAAGGTAAGAAAGTTCAATAAGGTCAGGCAGTGATAGTAGTAGAATCATCTTCTAGAATGCAAAATCCAATCTTTCCTCCTATTCTGTCTTTCATTAACCCCAGTACTGTCCTTGTCCTTTGAGTTTTCAGTAAATACCGTGATTAGCTGAGTTTGCTTTCACATATGCACAGAAGAACAGGGAGAAGCAGCATTCAAGAAATGTTATGAATGTGGCTGGGTGTGCATATGCAGATAAAACACCAGGTCAGCTATTTTACTCTGAAATGACTGATAAACACATGTGTGCATATATGCAAACACACCTGCACACACACACACACACATGCTGCATCATTTTTCCTCATAAAGCCTGATTTCTGACCACAACAAATAAATTAATTTGTATAATGTTTTCATTTCTGATACCAAGGAGGCATTATATAATCAAAAATGTATTAAATTCTGATCCAACATTTATGAATGTTGTTAATGGGCAGGTATTTAATTTCCCAGCACCTAAAGCCCTAAGCCTGAAGCTCTCGGGATTTGCTTGCCCCGGGGTGGCTGGTGTCAGGAAAAGCAGTGCAGGTGGTCAGGATTGTAATTATACTCTAATGAAAACTGCTATTTACAGTTGAAAGGCACCTCTGTAGTCTGGTCTGGTTCCAAAAACTTACACTTTCTTAATGCTATTTCACATTTAAAAAAAAAAAAAAAGAACACCTCTTCCAGCACCTGTAAAAGGTGCTTAAAATGTCATTACCTCCTGTAATTACATGGAGAATCCAATTACTACTACTAAAGCATCAGATTGGTATGTACAATTTGTACGTGTTGACCATGTTGGCTATAAAAATTATAACTGGAGACACACACATCGTGGGTGATTGTGTGCATCTTCTGTAAAGCTCTGAAGAGCAATTAGAATATAAAAAGTAATGAGGAATAATAAGAATAGATGAGTTTCTCTGAAGCAATGTCATTTTGCAAGCTTTATCACTTGGAATATCCTTAGACTAAAAAAATACAGGAGAAAATTATACACACAAAAATCCTCACATAACAGATCGGAATAAACAACAATGATGTATAATGTACAAATAGAGATGTCTGATATTTTTCCTGTTTGCTGGGCACACTTCACTCATGCTGCATAACTGAATAAAAGAATCCTTCATATAGGCTGAGTAGGATCTGAGAAAATACTGGACAGCTGAACTTCAACCAGAGCTAGGATAAGGGAAACAGCCTCTCAAACCCCATCTGACATTCATCATGGCAGTTACATGAGTTACACTAAATTGCGATCTTTTTTCTTATAGATGGGAGAGTGATAAATGCAGAACTGTCTGCCAGCTTATTATATGGTCAGTGGCAGTGAAAGGAATAGAAAATGACAGGAATAAATATCAAAATCTGATCAGCTGGTGGCACACAAAGATCTCTGGGGCTCTGCTTTGTATGACAGTCTGGTCTCTTGAGAGCCATCTTGAAAAGATTGACTGTTGTCACAGATAAATTCAATTGTTTGAAGGACAGAAAGAACCAACTTTCAAAAGCCAGTTAGACTTTGTTCAACAAAGTAAATGGACTTTATAGTAGTATTATTTGATATAAACTACATTACCATGCCATGTGGAAAAAATTGGCAAGACTCCAAATTGTATTACAACTTTTTCATAGATAGAGATTGTGATTACAGATTTCTTTGCAAAGTATCTACGTGTATTCAGTATTTAGATAATAGAAATAAGCTAAATATTTTAGCTGGATTTTTGCACATATTATATGGAAATGATTGCATAATAGAACATCAGGTGCCATGAAGACTTTCTGGTCTAGGCACTCATAATAATTAACTTTTAAAGATGAAAATGAGTGGTAAATATTAAATAGCACATAAGACAGCTGCCCAGTTTCAATGTTAACGTAAATCCTTATCTACTTGAAGTTACTTACCATTATATCCTTTAAATTGTCATGCTTTCTCTCTCTTTTTTAAATTGTCATCTTTCCCAAGACACAATTTTTTTCTATTTTCTACTTTCAAACATTCTTTTCAATATTCTTCAATTATTCCTCTATGTGTTACCCTCTACTCTCTTGGAAACTCCTTTGACCAAATTCACATACCTGTTGATTTAACCTCTTTGTATTTATCATAGGCTTTTGAAAGCACTTACAGATTGATCTACATCATGTCAGAGAACAATGCAAACTAGGCAGGTTAGCCTGATTTCCCAGAACCAGGGAAAAATAACCACATTGAGAAAAATGATTTCCTTTTCATAATATTTCATCCTTTTAATTCAAATACTTATTCTTAGCACCTGTCTACCTAGAAATATAGGCCAAATTTTATCCCCCCCTCCTTTTACCCATTCTCAATACAGTCTACATGTAGTCTTTTGCTTCTTCCTCTGCAAAGCTTTACTATAGACTTGACTCAGTATTCTAGAATATTCCTATTTTTTTCCTGTGATATCCTAAATGATTGTATTGTTTTCCAGTTTTGGTTAACCATCATAATATACTTGGTATATTGTTAATATGATCATTCCATTTTCCTGCCATGTACCCTTTAGTGATCCTCCATATCTCATTATACAAATATAACTAAGGATCTTGGTTCCTTCCCACTGTGAATTGGACCCTGACTTTTTGACAACAAAATGATCATTATCCCCATAAATCATTCTTATCAACTATATCTTTTTCCTCAAATGCTAAGAATATTATTTGATTCCTAATCTACTTGACAAATTTATTTCCATCAACATTCTAAATAGATTCCATTTATTTACTGAAACTATTTTTGATTTCTTATTTGGAAATCTTAGTTTGTGATTCCACAGACATTTCTGCAGATAATTGTTGGGAAACGTATCATATTATGCTGAAATTAGTTATCAAAATATTACTAGCTTTGTAAAAAAAAGTGCCTATTTCTTACCCAATTTCTCATCTACTTAACCTACTATGGAATAAGTAAATATTCATGTATCAATCTGAAATGCTTGCTGATCACTAGTATATCATTATGCTTATTCAATGACCTATCCTGCATTCTCAGTTATAATATCTAAAAGGAATCTATGAAGTTAAGAAGTTCTGTGAACTTGAACAAGACAATGACCTCACTGTCTGCTATATATGCCAGTTTCTCAATTAACCCTATCTGTTGCTTTTCCTGAATCCTAGCATTTTCTTGTATGCCATGAAAGATATTAGCACTTGATAAGCCTATCTGTCTATAACAGAGGTTCACAAACTTAGTTGGCCTAACATCCCTTTTTTCAGAAAATTATTAGCAAATCTTGCTCCCCATCAAAAGCTTTTTTAGGCAAAGAAAGAGAAAACCAAAAAAGAATCCCAAATCATAATCAAGGCTATTGTCATCCTCATTGTTATATCACCCCCGGAGGTGGTATGGTTCATCAACAGGAGGTCGGTCTAAAATAAATATAATTTAATTTGCAAATCTTTAATTAATATAAATCCTGCATTTAGTGGGCAACACTAGCATGCAACAAGGATGGATAGAGACGTTACTGGTGCCCGCTCAAGCAAAATGAAGATCAACGGGATGATAGGTGATACAAGTCATACAAGTGATACACATCCTCCATTGTCTCCAATTACAAACTGAAAATTCAAGAATGATAAAAACTTCATATGTAATATTCCTTGTGTGGTTCTTTTCTTAATATTGGTTTAATAGTTCAGGTAGCATGGTTGATATAGTGGGTTTTTTTTGGGGGAAAAGAGTTTTGTGGGGGCGGGGGTTGCTGCTGTTGTTTTGTTTGGGGGCCAGAAATTACTCCTGGCTCTGTGTTCAATAATCAATCCAAAAGGTGCTTGGGAAAACATGTATATAATGTCAGGGACTCAAACCCAGCGGGCTGCATGAAGGCACGCATATCAATCTCGGTGCTGGCTCTGCAGCCCAATCTCTATAGTGGAATCCTTGTTAATATACTCCTTAAAAAACAATTAAATCACCATTTATCACAAAGTTATGCTTGTGTTTCAGGTATATAATGTTCCAATGTCCCATACCAATTCGATCAACAGTGTACACTTCCCTTTACCAATGACCTCACCTTCCCTCCCACACCCCTGTCTGCTTCTGTGACTTGCACCTTACTTTCTTTTCCTTTCCCCCTTTTTGGCACTGTGGTTGAAAAAACTCTCATTACGAGTGCATCACGAATAACATTATGCCACCTTCAAACACCCTTCTTCAGAGTGTTCACTTTCCTCCATGGATGGCTCAGTGTTTCCTTCTCTATCCTACCCCACAACCCTCAGTGCCAGTCATCTTTCAGACATGTTAGTCTATTCTTAAATAGAGAGATGACAGATTATATATTTTACATGAGCCATATCATATAGATTTTTCTTTTTGTGATGTCTTAAAAACAAAAAAGTTATTGTTGCATGCCTCAGGAATAGGAATTTATATTTCACTTGAGGATTAAAGAATGAATACTTATAAAATAGAGCAGTGACAAACACATAGAATCACTATACAAGCATTTCTACTGTCATCATCATAACTAATATAAAACAATTCATAGTCAGTCATAGACCCTAGAGAAATTTCCTAATATGTTATATTTACATATAGATTAAAATGTTCTAGAAATAGGTTCTGGGTCATATGAAAGATTGTAAAAATTACTGCTAATAGACATGGTATATTAATCATATTTGAATCAAACTGGCCTTACATAAGCTCTATTCTTCAGAATAGATTTCCTGAGAAGAAATAAAAGTAAATGTAGGGCAGTGTCCTCACTGACAATATATTGACAAAGAAAGGAAATTCAGAACAGAAAAAGTAATTACACTTATACCCTAGTTATTCTCTTTTCTTTGTTATTGAATTTCTTTTGTTATGTTTCTGTCTAATGAAAAGAAAATCTTGACATTTTTATTTTGTCTATAGTATCACAACCCTATTCTCAGACCTTACTCCTAACTCTGCATGCAGGGTTCACTCCTGACAGGTTCTGGGGATATTAGAGATGCCGTAGATCAAACCTGGGACAGCTATGTACAAGGCAATCAACCTTTCCATTGCACTATCTTGCATAGCACTAGGAATATTTAATTCTTGAATTGAAAATTTATAATTATTTTTGAGTAATTGTGTTCTCCTAAAGCACATATGTCAAAATTCAGTAGTTCATAATGTGACTATACGTGTAGAGAGATCTTAAAAGACATCACCAAGTCTATCAGAGGTGTCCTGGTGGTTCTTGTAAGAAGAGTACATATGAACACAGACAGACTGAAAGAAATCATCTTTGTGACCCTGATAGAAAGTGACTGTTTACAAGCCAAGAAGAGGATCTTTGGGAGAAATCAACACCAAGGACAACTTGGTCCTTGATATTTGGAATCAAGAGTAGTAATAAAGGTCTATTGCTTAAAACTTTTTTTTTACCTGATCTGCATTTTGTTATGGAAGCTCTAACAAATCAATGCGATGATCTAATAAAGTTTTGAAGCAATATATAAATTATATTCATTATAACAGTTAATTTTTAAGAATACAAATTTTAAAGCTCAAATTTTGGATGCTTCAGAGTTGAATAAAAGAAAAAGAAACACTCTCAGTAATTTTATGATGCATATTATGATATAAACTCAGATAAGCTCAGAGAGGTTAAGTCACTTTCTTAATGTCACACAGATAGGGGATGGTGACACCATTAACCAAATGAAGTTGAATTGATTAAGAATCAGTGATTTTAACCAAGAAAGCTAGAAATGTTCTCATTAACTTTGGATTAAGAATAGATGAGATGTTGCTGCACAGGGAAAAGAAAACACCTGAAAAGATTATACCAAGTTTTAAATTGTAAAAAAAAGGGGGTTGTGATTACAAGGACTGAACATGGTACAGGTGGGAAATTTCGCATAGTTTTACAGCTCTAAGATGTTTTTCTAATAATAAATATCATCCATCCTTTGAATTAATTAAAATGACAAAAGTCTACATATTACTTGCAAAGATATAATTGATACAAAGAAGGACCACCCAGACATGAACCTAGAGTATAACAAAACAACATTTTAAATTATTATTTAATAAAGTGACAGCAATGTGCCTTGATTATATTTCAGTTGTGACTCTTACCAGACCTAGACTCTAGGTGAGAAACAGAGTCAAAAATTAAAACCATACAAGAGGGTGTTTCAGACTTTTCTAGCTGTACCTGAACTTAAATAGTCCTTTTTGAGAACTTCCAGGCAAAATAAACTTACTTCTCTTGCTGACTGTGTTCAAATCAGTATTCTTGTTCTCTGTTAAGTACAGTTGTCCAAAAGTCATGGCAAAAACAAAGTGTGTAATTTAAATAGCAGTGCCCTTAAGCTCTGTATTCGACAGCCTTATGCAGAGTTCCACCGGACTAAACAGGAGAGCCTTAACCCACTACATTCATCGTCCTCTCAGCCCAGCAATATAGACTGGTGGTGGAGTAGCTACACATGCAATAAATTGATTGTAATTCCACTTGGATTGTATAAGAATATTTGGCAAACAAAGACTAATCAGATTGTATACTAAAATTTATGCGAACTGGATTGTGGAAAAATGAAGCTATGTAATCACCATATTTCTTATGAAGTCATCCATAAAACAGTAGTTGTCTTTAAATTATAATTTACTTGTAATCCACATAAATGTGTTAGTTTTCCATTGAATCGAAAACATTTTTAAAATGATCACACAGCTGTTATATTACTTAATGAATAAGTTTCTCTCAGATTTTTTTAAAAATATCTGTAGCATTGTAGCACTGTTGTCTCATCCTGTTGTTCATCAATTTGCTCAAGTGGGCACCAGTAACGTGTCCATTGTGCGGCTTGTTACTGTTTTGGGCATATTGAATACCTGGCAATAGGGAGCTATCATCTAACATTGAAAAATTCTTGATTCTGCCGTATTCTCAACTTTTTAATGATTTTGTTCTCCTATTTTTAAACACGTATGTTAGTGCAGGAAGAACGGTGGAGTAGAAAAGATGTGCCCAGAGCCGGATTTTCTTTGTCCTCTTAACAGCTTCTTCAACACTCTTGTAGGTGTTCCACACCACTCTCTTCCTCCTTCGCAGCTTAGCTGCCAGGTCGTTGAGTTCTCGACATACACCTCAGAGACCTGGGCCCTAGGAAAACAGGACAAGAACGCTATTTGGGTCTCCCAAAGAGGAATCAAAAGAGCTGTGCTTGGAATATCACGCTTCACTCAAATGAAAGGAGGAATCTGGAGTTCTGACCTCCGTCGATGATCGAGAATCAGAGATGCTGTCTCATTTGCCAAGGTGTCAAAAATCAGATGAACCGGACACGTAAGGCAATTTGGAGATGACCACTGGACTAGGGCTGTTACCAACTGGATTCCACGGGATGTCAAAAAACTGTGTGGCCGCCCACCTAAGAGACAGTCAGACTTCTTTATCAAGACCCTGAATGATGGTTTGAGGCTCTTCGTGTTCCTGGAGTGAACAGATATCATTGGGATACACTAGCATGAGACAGGGACGAATGGAGATGTTACTGGTCCCCACTCTAACAAATTGGTGAGCAATTCAATGACAAGTGATACAAGTGATTCTTAAACACCCTGGTAGACAACAGTATTGGTGCTGAATATTGTTCAGTGAAGAAAAATTACAAAAATCCATATTATCTATAACTATCACCTACATTTTCTATCTATTCATTCCCCTTATGTTTCAGTAACCATATTTATCTGATAAGATTTTCATCTTCTAATCACCAAGCAAAACACTGCTCTAACTTAGCCCTGTGAACAGCATGAGACGTATCTGAAGTAGAAGTCTGAAAATATATCAGTTTGGGTTTAAAAGTTGTGAGAGAAATTTTGAGCTGAACCTTATAAGCAATGAAGTACATAGCAGGATTGTACTCGGGAGATCTGCTTAGCAGCTTTAACTTTTAGAAAGATCGCTCCAGCTGTGTGGAGAATTGCTGTCATGGAAGTGGAGAAAACAGTTCAGAGGCTATTATGCGGGCTTTAGGGATGGAGTTAAATTTGAAGTGCATGGAATTTGTGTCATAGAAGATGTAGAGAAATAGTTGAGACAAATATTCATAACACAGAAATGTATTAAGTATATCAGATAGGAGTTGTAAAATATATTCTCAGGGTCTGACAACCCTCCAAATGATGTAAATGTTGACACCATGGTCTAAAATGAATAAACATTCATGAAAATACTGTGTAGTTTACTAACTGTATAGCAAGAATATTGGCTTTTCTTTTCATTTTCCAATGATTTCCCCTTAAATTTCTCATTCTTCAAAATAGCTTATAATAGAATATCATTTTTCTTCTCCAAAAAGAACCACAGTTGGAGAAAAACTGGTAATTTAGAAAAGGCGACATAATGCTATTAATGAGTGGTAGATAACACAATTTTAGCATTGGTATCTCTATTATATATGTGAAAGTAGAAGAAAATAATGAAAATGTAATATTGTTTTTAAGACTTCATAATTTGAGTGCATGCATTATATTTTTTGTGGCAAAAATAAAGTTATAGAAGGATTATCTTAGTATTTTTTAAATGCCAGTATGTGAATTTCTTCTCTCATTCACAACTTCATATAGTTAAGGTGTTTTTAACTAGCCATTCACACTTCTTAGCCTATAGCTAAAATGGTGAGAACTTCTGATTTTCCAGAGTAGATAATGCTTTTTTAAAACCTAGTTCACTAGACTAATATGAAAACTATAACATCTTAAAAAAATAAATATATTTTATTTCATTACTTTGCTTTCATTCATTCTTTTATCATTCTCATGACAACTCTGCATTATACTCAGCTTTTAATATATGTGTGTTGCTACAAAATTTGCCAGTATTGTAATAAAATTCTAACAAGATTCAGCCACTAAGGACCCAGACTACAGACTTAAGACTTATAATTTTCCTTAATAAAAACTAGACCTTTCCATGTCTAATTTCCACAAAATTCTTCTTCCTTTCTTCACAATGTGTGAGAAGTATTAAAATTAAACCTCTTAAAGGGGAAATGGAATTTTAATGGAATTTATAACTGCACATCTCAGTATTTTTTACAAACACATAGACTGGTGATAATTAAAAATTAGTGAGCAAGGAGGCAAAAGAAAAATAATAGATAATTTTATGTAATATATGCGCTTTGTTTATCTTTTATTGTTTTAGGGTGCATGAGCATGGTTGAACTATTGCCAAGTTATGAACATTTTAAACAATCTAGTATTGAAACATCAGAAATGGGTAGGCTATTTACCTTGCATGCTGCAAACTTTGGTTTGATCCTTAGTATCCATTATGTTCCTGTGAACCCACCAGAAGTCCTTGAGTCCAAAACTCTCTAATAAAGTTAAAGCGTAGCTATTCAGATATAAAAGTTATTGATATATCTCCCCTGCTTTTGAGGATATTCTGATCCCAGAGAAACAATTGGAATTTCTGGGGTTTGTGTTGTCAGTCAAAGGTGCTGGTAGGTCCCACTTGGAGTTGGAACCTGCCATGAGTATCCACGCAGCTTTATTCCTCGATTTGCTGACAAAGTCCCTGTGGCTGAGTTATATTTAATTTGGCTGAGTTAATTATTTTCCGAAGTTTGATATAAAAACTCTGTTGTGTTTGCTTCCATTTTCTCATCTCAGAGAAACTATAATATTTACTGATTTCACTGTCATCTCCTATATTGTTCATTTCTGAAAGATTTGCAGACTGAGGTTTAAAACAATCAAAAAGCAGTGAATTATTATACTTTTGGTTGGTGTGAAAAACTGCCTGTGATTGTCTTTTGTTGTATAGGTTGTTGATACTGTTTATTTTGTAACAAATTCAATATAACTGGCCAGGCAGGCAAAAACAAAACAAAACAACAAAACCTTGTTACTGAACTACCAGTGTCTGCTCTGTTGAACTTCTGTCACTGCCTCAAAGGTGCTATTATCCCTTCTCATTTCCAGGAATTGGCAAAAGTGTTCTCTGCTTTCCTAGGTAACTATTGTTCATGCTTTAGCTTCAACTAATAGTAAAATTAACCTTAAAAAATACGTACATCATTTACTGCTTGAAAGTGTCTCTTCTAATTTTGAAATTTATATTCTATTTCTAGTAGTTTTCTAGGGTTGCCATACTACCTTATCACACATGTGGTGGCTTAAGACAACAACAATTTCTTCTCTCACAGTTCTGAGGGGCTGTGATTTCAAGTTATCAGCAGCTTCCCTTCCCTGACACACATTGAAAGTGTTTGTGCATTGCAGCTCATATCTCTATTGCTCTGTCAACTCAGGGATCATGTTTGCCCTCCAGGTATGCTGAGACTTGGCACAATGCCTGATATATATTTGATGTTCAACACACATACGAATAACTGCTCATTATAATGAGCCCTCCAAAAAAATTGCTGGTATTTTTTTTATATCCAACAACTTAGTCTTTTAAGAAATTATCCCTTTTCTATTGCCCTATATTTCTTTTTACTTTCACCATTAATGTTTTTGTAACAGTAGAAACTAAGTCATTGCTATGAAATTAGTACACGGAATGCAATACTGACTAATTTGTAGATAACATTCTCTTTAATCCTCTGGTACTATTCTGTGGAAAAACATAGGTTGCTGAGTAAGTAAAATTATCTCTTCTTTAATAAATGTTTGATATTATTTAAAAATTAGGTTACCAAAAATATTAATTTACAGTACCTACTCAGCTGCCAAGCTAATGCCTATAGTCTATGAAGCCAAATTGGTAATTTAAAACTAAAAATAATTGCATACTAAAAATGATAGATTTCTAAAGTATTTAATTATTTGGTGTCATCAAAGTTTATTGAGTTTAATTTGTTATTTATATTCATTATCAATCTCAGGATGAAGACAATATTTTAATATATAAAAACAACATTCCAATAAACAGATGGGCTTTCAGCACAGACACCAATTTGAAAAGATCGGCCATTTGCTTTATTTGTCCCATGAACTGGATATGGCCTCCATTTTTTTTTTTTTTTTTTTGCTTTTTGGGTCACACTCAGCGATGCACAGAGGTTACTCCTGGCTCTGCACTCAGGAATTACCCCTGGCGGTGCTCAGGGGACCATATGGGATGCTGGGAATCGAACCCAGGTTGGCCTCGTGCGAGGCAAATGCCCTACCCGCTGTGCTATCGCTCCAGCTCCATGGACCTAAATTTTGATGTTTTCCAGACCTTAGTACTCAAAGTGGGGTTTTTGGGCCAGAACAACCTGCATCCCTGAAAATGTTGTAAATGAAAAACTAAAATCTTACCACAGATCACCTGAGTAAGAAATTACTTTGTTTTAATTAGAACCATAGGTGATTGTCATGTACTTGAAATGTTTATTATTCTTGCATTAAAAGATATAATACAAATAATAGATTTCACTTACTGAGAAACAGGTTACCATTAACATCTGCGTGAGTAAATGAGAAATGGGGCTTTTGTAAAATTTACAAAATATTCCTTCAGAATTTTGAAATGATTCTCAAAATTTTACCTCTCTGCTGTGGGTTAAGTACATTCTTTCCAAAAATAAATGGACTCTCCGACCTCTTAGTTCTTATCTAACCCTGCATTCTTAGGATCAACTGTGTTAGATTTAAACTTACTGTTGTTTTAAATGACTGCATTCACAGAATGGGTTTCAATTTCTTCCTTTCCTTAAGGGAGTGGGAAAAAGGTTGAAAGTTCAGCTTTCATTTACACATACAATTTAAGCTGAACACTCCACAGGACTATTGCTTTTAAGGAGAAATATTTCCCAAGCAATGAAGATAAAATTGAATATTCTTGGTAAATATGAATTCAGGTCATTTATGAAACGAGTACTTTTTATCCATTAGTCTGTGATAAGCCTAAAATAGCCCTGTTAGCATACTTCCTCAATTCTGGTTTTTTAGGGTAATTTTGTGCATATGATTTTGCAGAGAAATCTTTTCAGGCAGTTTTGAAACACATTTGCTTTATTATTAAGAACAAAAAACCCATCTTGAATAAATGCTTTAAAGCTGAGCACTTTTTTTTCTTGAAACATTCATAGGGAAAGTGCTAATTCTAGAAAAATAATCAATTTTTACATTAATTATAAGCATTAATTGCTTAGAATGATCTGTTTGGTATTAATTACTAAATTAAACATTTTGAGAGGCTTTCCCAGAGGACTAGTGGGGCCTGGGTTCTTCTTTGCAATATTCAAAATGCCTGGTACGAAAGAGTGGGTCTGACTGTTCAATGGGCATTAAATATTTCATGCATGTTGTTTTAATTTACGGGCCCATTTCCCAGAATAGTGATTGATGTTACATGCATAAGAATTATCAGAGTGGGGCTCAAAAACATAAAACAGCTGGCTTACCTCACACAAGGCCAATCCACTACAACTTGCTGAGCACTGCAAGGAATGATCCCTGAGTGCAGTCAGGAGTACGCCCTATATACAGCCAGATGTGAGGCTAAAACCAAGTCAGGAGGGAAATTTTTTTTTTCAAAATGAATAATGATATTCCACAAAACACACCCATTCTCTGATTTATAGTATGAGAATAATTTTATTGAGGTATAGCAGAGATGGCAGAATATAGTCAAAAGGCAAACATTTCCAGTTGTACAAAAAATTGAGTTTTGGCGATATATACCATTATGATTACAATTAATATACTGCTTTGCATATTGTAAACACACAGTGTAAAGCTGCAAAGGAAACATCTTAAAATTTCTTAGCGCAAAAGAAAAAAAGTTACTGATGTCAGATAATGCATGTGCTGACTAAACTTCCTGTGGTGATTATTTCATAATATGTACATATGTCAATCACCATGTTTTTAGGCCTTACATTTATACCAGTATTACAAAGAAACTGTATCTCAAGCTTTGAAGAGATAAAAACAGGAATAAATGTTACTATTTTTCAGTCACAAGTATTGGAGAGTGAGCCTCACACTTTTACTGAAACAGTGGTTTTCTAATAAAAAACAAATTCAATTAAAATGTTTAGCCAATACTTATGTAATTAAACTTTTAAAAATATATTCTCACTGCCAAATATGGCAATTTCATATGAATGGCACCTTCATTAGAAATTGTCTATGAGCCAACTGGAAAAATGACATTTTGACCTTATAGATATCAGTTAGTCTGTTTTCCACTACCATCTGCTTAATTAGTTGGAAGGATGCTACTTAATGCCAGTTTCTTATACTTAAATTTTATTATATTTATAGTCTAGTTAAAATTTTGTTATGCACAAATTTTTTTGTATATTGAAAATCATATATGAAGAAAATAACTATCTTTGAAAACTTAATAATAAATTTTTTATATTAATGTCATTTATGGTAAAGCATACTCGTCAAGATAACTAGAGTTGTGAAATGAGTTTAATTTTGGTCATTTTGAAGAGAAAAGTGCTTTTACTAGAGAAAAGTATAATTTTTTCTGTTTGGTTTTTGGGCCACAATTGGTGGTTCTCAAGGCTTACTCTGTGAGTTTCTCAAATAATTCAAGTATATATTTATTAATATTAAATATCAATATGACATTAAGTAAAATAAAATCATTTGTTAAATTAAAATTATTTTTGTTAAATTAAAATTATTTAACAAAGTGGCTAAGAAATTCAATCTTGCATGTGAGTGTGGATGTTTGTGATGTGCATACACACACAAACACGAGATGTGGGAATTATGAGAATCTTAATTCTCATAATCCCCATTTATGTATTCCCTCGATGTATTTTATTTTTCTCATATATCAGGTTAATTATGAGTATGAAGAAGAACTGTTTACTTCCTAGATGACAATAATCATTTGGTAACAAGTCAAAAACTAATTATAATCTGATTAAAAAGTCACGTATTCACAATATGATTTGTGCACACAATGAGCTATTCAGTTAGTACTTTTATTAGACATGTTGATTGGCATAAATTAATAACAGTTGTAGTTTGGATTATGTCATTCTCAAAATTTAGGTTGAAGTCCTAACTTGGTATTTCAGGAGGTGATATTTGAACATAGTCTTTACAAAGGTAATCAATTTTAAATGAAGTTATTAGGCTAAGCACTAATCTAATATAATCGGTATACTTAAAGAGGGTAAATGTTTACATAGAGACAGACTTACAGAGAGGGATAATAGAGTGAAGACAAAAAGGAAGAATGTCATGTACAGGTGTAGTCAAAGAACAGAGGGAGGCATTTATAAATAGAGGAATAAAAAATGCCAGCAAACCACCAAATGCTGGAGAGAGACATGAACTTTCAGAACACTCAGAAGGAACTAACCTTGAGCCCTTGATTTTTAAAATAATTTCTGCACCTGTGAAATAATACATTTTTATTATTTATCAGAGATCAATCCCAGTGAAGAAAAAAGGTACATTGAGATATGCAGGACCATATTAAATCATCAAGCTAGATCTTTTATTTAGCATAAATAATTCAAATGTACAAAGCACAGGACAAATGTATTTATATTACATATACAAATAATGTAAATTATTTGTAATAACTTACACATAATTGCAAATTCCATGTAAATGAAATATTGACAACTTTGAGAAACCAAAAACATATGAAAGGTTCATTTTTCTTTCTTGTTTGGGGGTCAAGCTTGGTGATGCTTGTGGCTTGTGTTCACTCAGGGATAACCTCTGGCAGTGCTCAGAGGGCTGGGTCAGCCACATACAAGCAAGAACACTGCTATCTGCACTCTGTATATTTTTTGTTTGGGGACCACCCGGATGGTGCTCAGGGCTTAATTCTGGCTCTGTATTCGAGGATCACACTCCTGCCTGGGCTCGGGACCATATGAAATGCCCAATCAAACCCAGGTTGACAAAATCCAGGTAGTGCTTGCTGTACTATCTCCTTGACACATGCAAGATTTCTTAAAACTAGTTGGTTGTTAGTCTTGATCAAAGAACAGAGACTGAGTTATTCTTTGAACAGTTCTTTAGCACTATAAACAAATAGTTCTAAATTGTTTCAAAACAATCTGTTATTGCACAGCTGTGAAATATACTCAGACCCTTTTTAAGCATTGTATGATGTATATAATTTTAAAATTTTGATATTCTCAATAAGCCTGAAGTAGAAGAGTGGGGATTCTTCAAATCTTTAAATAGATTACATAGAATACACAGATTCTTCAAGTCTATGTGTTGCATGCCTATTTTATATCCATAAAAATTAGTTCAGGAGATAGTTGAAATAATAGAGCACATACCTAACATATGTGAGGCCTTAAGTTAGGTTTCTTCCGGCACCACTTGATCTTTCATCACTTCTGCATGTAGAAATTTTTGTTCCTGTGCAGCTGGCCAGGTGAACTTGAGACACAGGACTACTGCTTCTGAGAAGCACTGCAATGTCAGATTCAAGCAATGAACCAAAGTCCACTATTTACTGTGTATGTTGGCTATTAAAAAAATAAAAATAAAAATGATACTTCTCAGAGAAATCATTTCAACAATACATTTCTAGGCTATTTCTGCAATAAAACACAGGCGATCCATCATTCATGGAACATTCAGAATATTCTACTAGCCTTCTATTCAATACCCAGGACAGGGGTTATCTTCAGAAGAAAGCCTGGCAGAGATAGAAAGGTTGGATTGAGATTTCACTCCATGGTGAATGCAAACTACTCTTTTGACCTCTGCTGAGATGAGATTTTAGATTTTGGATGAAGCCTAGTAATGCTCAGGGTTTAATTCTGGCTCAGCATTCATGGATCACACCTGTTGGAGTTTGTGTTTGGGATTGGACTCCAGGTGACAATGTAAGTAGTTCAGCGGTGGTAGGGCACATCTTCCGAGGGGCACGAGGCAGCAGTCAACATACAGAGGACCCCTATGCAGCCACAGGTGCCCAGAGAAGAGGTTCGCCGAGAAAGAAAGATTCCTGCATTTTTAAAAGTGCGGATCCAGCAATGGATTTGAACTATGACTCCAAGATAGGTGCCAATGCCGGGCCACAGGTAGATGGCAGGAGAAGGTACAGTGTCCTAGCAATGCTGCTTGTGACGCCGCGAGTTAATATCCCTTACCATAGTACACTGGACCCGCATCTTGGCCTCCTATACCAAACTCGCAAGGGTAGCCTGGCTCCCCAACCTCACCAGGGCAATAGTCAGTTAGCCCCCACTCCAATCAACATCACCCCCAAACTCACAAAAATAACAGTGAACACAAAAATCAATACACCCCTAATCTAAAACGGATCGTAAATTCAGGCCAAAGAACACTTATCCTAAATTAGCATTCGAGGGTCCACACAGGAGCACAGGAAGGTGAAGAGGATTGAAGAGGAAATAAGAGACCAACATCCTCAGGGCTCCCCCAGAGTCCTCACTGGTAGTGAGAGGGGGACACCGATAGATATGGGAAAGATCCACCCCCAAACTACCTCAGACATCATGGGGAAACTGTAGATCCCCACCACGTTTAGTGGATAAAGAGTCTTGGAGCTTTAATACCCATATGCATAATGTCCCTGATACAGAATTCAGATACCAAATAGTGAGGGTGTTTAATGAATTCAGAGAAACAGTGGAACGAATATCTAATAAAATACAGGTGTATATGAAAGAAACAGCAGACTGGATCACCAGTAAAATACAGGAGAAAATGAGAGCAGAAATAAGAAAAGTACAATCAGAAGTGTCACAAAGCGAAAGACAAAGATTGGAGAATTAGTGCAGAGGGTAGGGGGATTGGTCTTGTATGTGCCTGACCAGCACTACATATGATGCCAGAGGCCCCACTAGGAGTAATACCTTAACCGACCATGAAGAATAATCCCCAAATATGACTGGGTATCACCCAAAAAATAACAACAAAGACTACTTCAATGACAGAATGGTTCAATGGTTGCAAATGTGAGGATGTCTCCTTGCAAATGTGAAACTGTGACCTTAATCACAAATTCTGCTTGCAAGTGCTATGCATGGTCATCACTGCCCTGACCTTTGAGCTTAGCAGTTTTGCTGTCTATGATCCCTGACACCACAAACAATATCCAACCAAATAATATTGAGCTGTCAATACTATGTAGGTCCCTAGTAAGCACCACAATTTAAAAGATGGACAAGCACATATGTGAGCACCACAACTACAGTGTATGAATCCCAGTTAATAAATTCCAATCAAATACAACCCGAATTGCCATAAGTGCCATTGAATGGCTATTCATGGCAAATGTGTAAGTATTGTGATGATCAGGTGAGAACCATGATCATGTGTATGAACGTGAAAATTAAGCATTTGTGCAACCTGGTCATCACGATGTCAACCTGGGAAGTGTGTGTTTGGGGGGGCGGGTGGCTAAGAATCACTATTAGTATACTAGAGTATACTTTAGTAAGAATACTCCACAAAATAAAATGCTGTGTAATATCTGAAGTCATTTCTTCTTATTCAACATGTCCACCATAGATCAAGTAAAGATTTTGCTCTAGACTTTTCACCTTTAAATCAAGAGCCACAGAGAGAATCTCTGTGATGGTACAGGAGTTAAGGCATATATAGCATCACAATGAATCACCAACTGGTCCCTAAGAATTACAACTTGCACATGTATTGAAAGAGAGAAAGTGTACTCTGGAAAGAATTCAGAGACAATACTCTGCTCTGAAATTGATTCATTACACATTCACAAGCAACTGATAAGACTTAATCATTAACACCCTTCTCTCAACAGGAGGTAGCAAAGAAATATAATCCTGCACAGTACTCGGAGAGCGAAACAACAACTTAGTAAAGAGCATTAATACTATCAAAACAATGCCACTTAATTTTAATAAGCTTCTGAGTTAAAGAAATGTGATACTTAACTAAGATTACTTAAGCAGTGGTTCTGAAGTTTTAAACCTAACCAGCTATCACAAAAGCATCTAGCAAAGGTGATGAAATGTTTTCTCCAAAGTCCCCCACTCCATCACAACAGATCTAAGTTTTTCTAAAACAGTATGGGTTGGGGCTGAAGCGATAGTACAGTGGGTTGGGCATTTGCCTTGCATGCTGCCGACCTGGGTTTGATTCCCAGCATCCCATATGGTCCCCCAAGCACTTACAGGTGTAATTCCTGAGTGCAGAGCCAGGAGTAACCCTTGAGCATCACCGGGTGTGACCCAAAAAACCAAAAACAAACAAACAAACAAACAAAAAAGTATGAGTTATATTAGGAAGAAAATTAATTAAATATGAATAGTGGAAAATGAGAAGATAAAGTTGTATAAAAAAGTCACAGTCTACAACTATTGATGATTGTTTTCTTCCCTGAAATCTTATTTGTATTAATTTTGGGATGTGCTCTTTTCAACATTTGGCATTACATACACAACATATTTTTCACTTATATGAAAGAAAAATGTTCCCCCTTAAAATCACAGTATTCTCTGACGATATTGTTTATTTCTGTAAAACAAATGGCTCCCTATAGTATTACTTTCAGATGAGATCATATCAGATTTCATAAACTGAGCCAAGCAGGGACTGTGCACAAATGAGATCTCCAAGGAAAATCAAGATACTGTAAAAAAGTACTTTCAGAGACTCAATAAATAACATTTGGAAGTGATTAAATAATGACAACAAAAATAAGGCTTTACCCTTATCAAGCTGTTAAAATTCATAATCATGGTACTTATATTAGATGAAATTAAATTAGAACACATGTTATAATATTTGTGTTTATTCCCAGTTTTATAAATTGTAAAAAATTCAGGAATGTCTATCTTTTAAAATAACATATTATTTATTTACAATTCCCTATTTCCCTGTCATAATTTTCTCCCTTCTTATAGTAGGTTATTTCTCTCAATATATAAGTTAATAAAGAACTTACACATAGATACCTAACCTACACTGCAAAATGCTCTCAGTATTTAATTTAGAAGTGTATCAATTAATGAAATGCTATGTGAGAAAGTTTTAGGTATTATTTTCAAGTTATGTCTTATAAGAATATTTAGTCTTGCTTTAAAATTCCCTAAATATACAAAGAAAAATACCTTATTCATGAAATTTCTGGTCAATTATGAGATTTTTTGGTGAAATTATAATTATCCAACTCATAAAATTTTCCCACAGATAACAGAAAGCTCAAAACTCTTTAAGAAAATTTAGAGATCAAAAACCTTCATGCAACCATAAAAGAAGGGATCATGATGTGGAATAACTAGATGACATATAAAGTTTGTCATCATTGTAAAATTTTTTATTTAATAAATGCACCAAAAAAAAATCACTATTATGAGCTTTCTCCCCCCTGTGCCCCTCCTCCTTTAAGCAGTTCACCCTTCTGAGAAAAAGATTTTTATGGAAAAAGTGCTTTCTTTCTGAGAAAAAGTACTTTTCTTCCTGAGAAAAAGAAATTTCGGGAAATTCTGTGATGTAAAGTGATAGAAGACATTAGTTTACTCTAGATCTAAAAACCTAGAAAACAACATTAATGTTGGAAACTGAATTTTAAACACACGGAGCTCCAACTCTAGAAGATAAAAAATTGATCCCATCAATAAAAGGGGGGGAGAAGTCAGTCATGTTAATACCCCTCGCAAAAAAGAAGTGGAGAAAATATTTCTAAAGTTGGGAAAAGAAAGAATATCCCAGTGTCAGGTTGTACTCTTATTATCACATGAGGGCTTTCTGAAGAACAATGAATAAAAGATTAAAACCCTGTTTTTTAAAGATGAGTTCATACTAGCCCTTAGGGCAGGAATAAAGGACTTATTTTTATGGCAACTTTGAACATCTCAAGCACTTATCTAGCTCCCTCCTGGGTCTAAAAGACCAAATCAAGTCCATTAAATACTTAAGTCTTAAAAGCTCCTGAAGTTTTATCCTCAGAATGTGTGGATGCTAGTGGTGGCATGAAAATTTCAGTAAGTATTTCCTAAGGGTACTCAGATAAACAAGGTACATAAATATCCTGTCATTATTCACAATTCAAAATATATAAGTATCTCTGAAATGCTTTTGCACTTTGGTGTTTAAAAAAGTCTTATTTAGGGGGGGAATGGTGTTTATGTTATTTTATATCAAGTAGGAGATTCATGTGGAGTAGAAAACTATGGAGAAAACATTCTAATAAAGTACTAAATGAAATTCTAATACATTATTAATGATATGAAAATCACTCATTCTTTCCAATATAAGTGCTCTAGTACAAAGAATGGAATATATGTAGGAAGGTATAATTATTTTATTGACTCACTTCAGTTTGATAATTATTAGTGTCAGAAATGTTATACTAAGTTAACATCAGGTAATGAGAACATTTAACTTACAAATATATGCTTAATTTGACAAATCTACTGGTCCATCTATAGGCAATAATATGTCACTAGTAAATCACCTATCTTTTCTTTCTCCTCCTTGCTGACACCCTATGAGTAAGCTTTGGTGACAGTATGCTGAAGGAAATGAGAAAGTTGATAGGATCTGACATGAGAATACCTTTTCATGGGTGGTGTGAAAAGACCTGTGTTGTAATAATGAAGTAGTGAATGGAACTACAGAAATCCATTTTTCTGACCAAAATCCTGAAATCACCAAGATCTCATGGCTAACTGATCTGTATCAGAAATATCTGATTGTAGATCATTTATTGTCTAACTTCCTGACAATCTGGTGCTAGATATTTTATTGTATTATAAGTATCAAAAGCAATAGAGAAATCAAGCAAAAATGTCATTACCAAAGGTGAATTCCAAATATAAAGCTTATTTATAACTATACTCACTGTAGCACTGTCGTCCCATTGTTAATCAATTTGTTCAAGCAGGCACCAGTAATGTCTCTATTGTGAGACTTTTGTTACTGTTTTTGGCATATCTAATATGCCAATATGCCACAGGTAGTTTGCCAGGCTCTGCCATGTGGGCGAGATACTCTCGGTAGCTTGCGGGGCTCTCTGAGTGGGGCGGAGGAATCGAACCCGGGTTAGCCATGTGCAAGGCAAATGCCCTACCTGCTGTGCTATCGCTCCAGCCCAACTATACTCAACAGGTAAAAATAAATCCAACTTTCAACTCATGATCATTGCAACTATCATTCCCTTTGAAACTACCCTTTATTCTTTTATTTATTAATTCTTCTTATATTTGTCACCAACCTCTTTTATAATGTAGAATAACAATAATACTAAGAAATAAAAAGATCAATTTGCATATATTTATATTCACATATAAAATAATCATTTATTTGATCTTTGAGGAATCTTCAAATCAATCCTTACATTAAGTCAGATGTAGTTTATCAAATAAAGTTTAATTTTAGAATTATAAACAACTGGAATACAATTGAAATGGTCATTGCTAGGTACATCTGGTTTACACTGAAGTACTCTTACGACATTTATATCCCAGTCCATATGACTAGATCCAGATAGGTTTTGGGTAATTTATTTTTTTAAAAAGAAACTCTAATTTACTTAATTGAAGCATACTCAAGCAGAGAACCTATTTATTCTCTTGTTTATAGGTCAGTGACTAAAGAAAGTATCAGATAAGTATAAATATAGTGACTATATTGTATAGAAAATGTATTTTCCTGTATTGTCTTGACGAAAAGAGAGTGAGCTAAAACAATTCATCCATGGTCATTTATCTGGAAAGCACTTAACAATTGTTTAGTACAGAATCTCTATACTAGAGCTCACTGAAGCTTGAAATCATAGTATTATTTCTCATTTTGCTCATAGGTTATCTGTATGGTTGAATGTACTGCTAAATAGATTTGAATTAGAACTATCAGTACTAAGTAGAAAGTTTCTTTTGCATGATTAGAATATCTTTCATATAAATATTCTGGGTTGTTACATTGTATAATATATTTTAGATTATTATCATGTTGGGATCTTTAGAATTTTTGGTAAGTAAAGAGCAATCTACACTAGTAATCTACATAATGCCTTAGGGAAACACAATTTTACTGACAATATGTTTCATATTAGCTAATTAATGAAAAATTAAATGAATTCACCTGTACTAATGTAAAGTTCTTGCCTTAGCACTGACAATACAACAGTCACATAGACACTTGAAACATGCAGCAGTTCAAAGGTACATAAGTCTGTTTCTAGATGTCGGCCTATCTTCTTTTTCCTGAGTTAGTAATCATCCAATGTGTTATTTGATCAGTGTTAAGCCACTGAAGTATATTCAAAGATAGAGAAGCAAATCAAGCAATTTGAAAAAGCCGATCCAGGGTAATAATAATTATTGAACATCTTAAAGAATTATAGAATTAGATAGCAAAAGCTTTTCTTTGCTGTGATTTAATTCAACACTATAATGTTATAAATAAGAAACTTAGATACAGGAAATGACTTAATCCGTGAAGTACATATACAGGTTTCATTGGTATAAGAGGAGTTACTGCACCAGTAATGAAAACATTACAAAGATGCATACAGAGTAATTGCTGTGAGTTAATAAATGCTATATGATGACAAGTACAAAAATCAGGATTTAATCTAGTCTGGAATATGTTCAGAAAGAACCATTATGGTATCTGATGACAGACACATGACAAGGTAAGCAAGATATTTTGAGGCAGGCAGATGCAGTTCTTAGTAATCCAGTGGTAATGGCCTCAGGATTTTGGTATAAACATAGGAAAGCAAAATATTGTTTCTAGATAAATAAGTGCTTAGTTAAAACTATTACAATCAAGATTAAATTTCAGGGACTACCTCATGTTTCCACATTAATTTACAGTGTTAAATGTCTTCAAGTTTGTAGCCCAGCTTTAGCATACATAGAAAGCAAGGTGATGATAGAAGTGAATTTTTAATTTTTTAAAGATAGATTTCAATTTACTAGTTATGTTTAATTTTTTTTTTTGCTTTTTGGGTCACACCCAGCGATGCTCAGGGGTTACTCCTGGCTTTGCACTCAGGAATTACTCCTGGCGGTGCTTGTAGGACCATATGGGATGCCGAGGATCGAACCCGGGTCGGCCACGTGCAAGGCAAACACCCTACCTGCTGTGCTATCGCTCCGGCCTCTATGTTTAAATTTTTGTTTTGTCTATTTATTTTCCATTATTTTCAATAGAATTTAGCACTTTAAAATAAAACAATGCTGTATTAAAATCTGATGTTTAATTGCCTAAGATAAAAGATCAGCTACAACTTTATCAACTCACTAAAGATTATATGTTTTTTGCATGTGACATACCCAATATTTTCCCATTACATTTTTTTTGAGGGGGTGGGTCATTCCAGGTGATGACAGGCTTTGCACTCAGAAATTACTTCTTGAGGTGTTCAGGGGACCATGTGGAATGCTGAGAATGGAACCCGGGTCAGCCATGTGCAAGGCAAACACCATACCCCCTGTACTATGGGACCAGCCCCACCCCATTACATATCTTTATTTGTTGGTTTTGAGCCTCTGTTGTTTTCTTTTTATTGCACAGAAATAATTATAACATCCTAACATATAATCATAGCATTATTTATTTCATACGTTTTGAAAGATTATTCTTTCTATATAAAGCATATAATTAACTGTTGCTTGAGCAGTCCCAGTAACGTCTCCATTCGTCCTACCCCTGAGATTTTAGCAGCCTCTCTTTACTTGTCCTTCCCAATGTTGCCATTTTGGAGGCTCTTTCAGGGTCAGGAGAAGGAGACCCAGAATTGTTAACGTATTTGGCATATGAATACACCATGGGGAGCTTGTCAGGCTCTCCCATGTGGGCAGGAAGCTCTCGGTAGCTTGCCAGGTTCTCCTAGAGGGAGAAGTAGGCTATACGATGTCTTCACCAGAGCCCCTCAGAAGGGGTGGCTTGAGTCTCCCTCCCCACCCCAAGCAAAGCCCCAGCAGCTGTGACTCCATAGTGCTGTGACTCCAGAACTCAGTCACAGCACTATGACTATCATCCCATTGATCGTAGATTTGAATTAACTGTTGAGAGATCCTTTTAATATTAACTGTGGCATATTGTAAAAAGTTAAAATTAAAAAGAGTTAAAATTCTTCTACCAGTTTCTACACTCATCTCACTGTGATTCTGATCTTAGCCACATGATCTTGATTTCACCAATGGGAATGAAAGGATATTTGACATATGCAGAAGTATGAAAAGACATTTGAATAATTCTATTTTTTCCTTCTCAAATCTCTGTTAGTGACAAAATATATGCCCAGGGCAGCCTAATTGAACTTTAAACATGAAACACAGATGAATAATACAAATCATTCCAACTGAAGCTGTTTCTCATCTCACAGTCTAGTAGTCACTGCAAATAAATGTGAATCTATTTTTCTCTAGAGCAGTACTGTTGTACAGTTGAACCAGCCCAAGATAGCTTAATTGGGAATTTATGTGCAAAGTAAATATACAGTATTAGAATTTTTTTGTAAAGTTTTGTGTTGGGTTGTTTGTTTTCTGGACAACACCCAGCATAACTCTCTGGTCCAATGTGGCTTGTAAAGTAGCAGCATTACACAGATAAAGTGAAACTTATAAACGATAATGTCTAAAGGAAGTGGAACTAGCTTTGAGATCTGGCATTGTGGGTAAAACAAACTATTAGGAAAGTCAAGAAACATGGTGAGAAAGCGATAATAAAGGGCTATAAAAACAGCAAATTGTGGCAAAAAATCTTTAGCAAAGTTGTTCAACACTGGTTGGAACCTATAGAAACAGGGCTACCTTACAATAAGTTGAATTCATAAAGGATATAACTCAGATTCTTTTTGGAGGAACTGACTGCTTTATAGAATTGTAGATATACATCAATTGTTTTATATGAGCAACAGACAGAAACTCAATGAGATATATACACAAACTCCATATTCCTTCCTGCTTGCCCTCAGTTTTTCTTTGAGGTCCCTCTGCCCTGTTCCTAATCAATTTTCCAGGCATTAGGTTAGGGAGACATTTGAAGCTCCTCTACCTATATAAAATATTCCTTGAAATCAAGAGACATAAAGGTTTATTTGAGCATTGCTTCTGCTTTTTTGCACTTTGAATTGCAATAAAAGCCTTCCCTTTTTTGTAAAAGCTAATGTGATAATATTTAGCGTCCTCACTCACCAGCAATATACAGACACTATTTTTGGTTCTGCGCTCAAGGACTGACCCCTGGTGATTCTCGTGAGATCAGGATTTCAAACTGGGACTGACAGGAACAGGCAAACATTTGACCTCCCCTGTGTTACTTCTAAGCCACAAGAACATGTTTTTAATTTTAAATTAAATTTGTTTATTCTGTTTTGTAGAATAGCCATCATATTTTCCTATCAACCTTGCATCCTAAAACTTTATAATTGCTTATTAGTTTCAGGAATGTTTTTGTTATCCTCTGCCAAAATTTTCTACACTGATTATGAGGTTACCTGAAGTCAAAGATATTTTTCTTTTTTTTCTCTCCACTGTGCATGATTTTCATTTACTTTTCCTCTCATTTATTATGTAAAACTTCCAATTTGATGTTAAAAAATAGTTGTGAGGGAGCTGGAGCAATAACACAGCAAGCAGGGCGTTTTCCTTGCACTTGGCCAAGCCGGGTTTGATTCTCCGAATCCCATATGGTCCCCCAAGCACCGCCAGAGGTAATTCCTGAGTGCAGAGCCAGGAGTAACCCCTGTGCATCGCCGGGTGTGACCCAAAAAGCAAAAAAAAAAAAAAAATTGTGAGAAAAGGAAACCTTACTTGCTGTTGAGATTAGGAGCAAACTTTTAAGTTTCTCATATGCAAAATATTTACTGTCAATTTTTATGTTTTAGTCAAATTCAGAAAAGTTCTGTTTAATTCTAGTTTTATACATCCAGAGTTTTATAATAAATGTGTACTAGAGTTTTAATAAACATTTAATTTATAAAGTGTCTTGGTGCTTATATTGATGTGATTATATGATTTATATTTATAAAGTTACCAATGTGATGTATCTCATGCTGAAATCCACTTCATCACAGTATATAATTTTTAATAATTGTTATATTAAATAGAATGTTTGGTTCAGTATGCTTGTATCTATTTTCATGATACTGAACTCAAGCTTAATTATCTTAGTATTTTTGTCAAGTAATAAGATAAGGGCAATTTTATAGAATGAGTAAAACAGGAAATTAGTTAACTATAAATACATTTAAATGGCCCTGCTGAAGTCTAAGCACCGTCATCATTATCATCATCATCCCATTGATCGTTGAATTTCTCGAGCGGTCTCCGTAACATTTCCGTTCATCCTAGCCCTGAGATTTTAGGAGCCTCTCTTTACTCGTCCTTCCCAATGGTGCCACATTGGAGGCTCTTTCAGGGTCAGGGGAATGAAACCCATCATTGTTACTGGTTTTGGCATATAAATACAACATGGTTGTAACATTATAACCCAGAGGGAGAACTAGGTTATAAAGTTATAACTTATAATAACTAGGTTACAAATTAGAAGGTTATAACTCCCAGGACCTTGTTCTTAAAGTCCCTGGGTGGGGGCCTTTGGTGGGATTACACGGTGCTGGGTGTGACTGCCTAGCTACTGGAAAATGGGAAATCTGGGCAGAAGAGGCCCAGTCCCAATCCGAGCAGCTTGGAGGTCTCAGCCCTGGGTCCCACAGACCTGGGTTCTTTTGCCAGTTCATTTATGTGTGAGGCTCGTCCGAACGTGTGGAGAGGGGACTTGAGCATGGCTGTGGCTAGGCTCCAGATGTCTTCAGCCGTGGGAGCTATGCTTGGGGCAGGGAGGGAAACTGAAGCCCACCCCCTCCGAGGGGACCAAGGGAAGACAGCCAGGTGTGGGGGCAAGAGACTCTCTGCGTCACTCTCTTCCAGGAGCTAAGAATAGTAATTCGTTATAATTATTTTTTAATCTTTTTAATTTTTTCTTACTTTAAAGACGTTACTGGTGCCTGCTTGAGCAAATCGATGAACAACAGGATGACAGTGCTACAGTGCTTACTTTTTTTTAATTTAGATATACTGATTTTCAATAATAATATTAATTTTCAGATAAACTATGTTATACACCATATCAATCTCCAAAGTGTCAATATCTTTGCACCAGTGTCTCTAAGTCAGCTCTGAAAACTGATTTTCCAGGTTTTATTTTCATTGTTTTTTTTTGTTCTCTTATTATTTTTCTCTGTATTCCATATATGAGTGAGATTATTCAACATAGGTCTCTCTGCCTCTGACTCGCTTCATTCAGTATGATGTTATCCATCTACATATCAATAAATTGCATGACATTGTCTCTTATTATAGCTAAGTAGCATTCCATTATGTATGTATAATATAACTGTTTCTTTATTCACCAATTTGTTGTTGGGCATCTAGGTTGTTTATCGATATTGTAATGTAAATAACTGTCATGAGTAAAGAAGAATACATTCAAATACCACTACACATTTTCTATCCTTATTGCTATTCAAGGAGATAGGAGGGAAAAAATTCTAAATTAATATTTTCTCTTCCTTTTTAGAGTACTTTTATTAGTTTAAGTTTTTTAAACCTTCACAAGTTTCATAAATAATAAACCATTTCTCATCAGAAAATAAGAATTAAGTCTTATTTATTTACCAATCATCTATAATAGTGCATTTCATGTATATTATATATTTATTATTTAATTAATGATATAATGACATAAGATGACACATATTTAAGAGGACATGCATTTTACCAATTCACATCTTGGCATTTGGTAATTGTCATCTTTGAAGTTTTGAATGTAAGGATTTATTGATGCTTAATAAGATTATTTGTGATAACCTTCCAATCATTTCACTGGACATGTATTCCTAAGTGATTATGCTGTTTCTGGCATTTTTTTTTATGCCTCAGAATTTTGATGATTGTGAATGGGTGTTATGAGGTGACAGCAATACAAGTGCTAACTCTGGTGTCACAGACTATTAAAGTGCTGTATCCTTATAGATTAGAGGGTTTTCATCTCCAATAGATAATTTTCTAGTAAAATCTTCAATTGCCTTTAAGTCAGTAATCAAAGACTAGATATGTCCTCATCCATATGAGAAATGTCTTCTGCAACATTTTCAGTTTGCCTCCTCTCTCTTACTGTTCCACCTTTCTTTTCTTTTATTAATATTAGTTTATACTTATACTTCCATTTCCAATTATCTCTCTTCTTAGTGAGTTATTGCAACCAGGGAATACTAGGCTATTTTTCAGTTATTTCTTGACTATTTTTCATCCTATATACACTTATATTCTCATTAGCCATGTTTCTTTGTTGCTTTAACCACAAAATAATCTTCAAAATCTGATAACCTTTTAGTACCTCTACTGCAAACCACAAAGCCCAAAAGGAACAGGGGAAATGATAGATAGATAGATAGATAGATAGATAGATAGATAGATAGATAGATAGATAGATAGATAGATAGGTGATAGATAGGGAGAGAGACAGGGAGAGAGCGAGAGAGAAGCTGAGGGGTACGGTGGGCTACGGGAGAGAAACAGGGCACTGGTGATGAGAAACGTACATTGGTGGAGGAACGGGTGTTGGAACCTATCCAACCTAATCATGAACAGCTTTTGTATGACTGAAACCTAATCACGAACAGCTTCATAAGTGTCTGTCTCACAGTGATTCGATTTAGAAAAATAAATATAGGAAAATTTGAAATTTAAACATTAAAAGTTTCTTAATTTACCTGCTACACTAAAAAAATCTGCAGAATCTGGTAGACAAGAATGTTGGGAAACCTATGACACCAGATTCAACACAGAAAATGGTCACATAAAGTATTTCTTTAGGAATGAGCTCAGAAACATGTGGTAGATAAAGAACGTTTTTTTAAAAATTGGAAAAATCAATAAGAGGAAGGAAAGAGATAAGTGGGACAGTGGCTCAGGTTATTGAGTGCTTTGTTAGAACTGATGCTAAAGACTCTTATTGTTTAAATTCAGATAAGATGAAAATATTTATGTATTTATAGTCACTGTTACACACATACAATGAATTTATACATCTGAGAAAAGAGTAGCCTTCAAATATAACTGGGCATAGCTAGATGCTGAGCATTAAATATCTCTCAGAACACCATCTTTCTTTAGAAAAGAGCCTGAGAACCTGTAGACCTGAGAGATAGTAGGGCAGGTTAGGCTCTTGACTTGAACACAGTCAACCAAACTGGGTTTGATCAACTGCAACCATTATGGCACCCATTGTAATGCCTGTGGATAGAGCTGGGAATAAGCCCTGTGTACTACTGGGTCTGGCCAAAGGAGGAAAAAGGGGTGGGGAGAAAGGAAGGAGAGAAAAGAAAAAGAAAAGAGTTGGAGAATCAGATAATACTTCCTTGCAAAATTATATAATTGTCTTCTGAATTATATAATGTGTAAACAAGTTTCTAACTCCATTGTTTTTGCTATTTTTTTTCAGTATTCCAGTCAGATTTCAGGGCTTGCTTTCTTCTGATCATATGAACATTGTTTAGTCAATTTTGTCAGATTAGTGGATAAATTTACTAAAGCTTTAAAATTCCTATTAAGAGTCTCTGAACCATGCAATCATTATTTTTAAATAGTCCCTTGGTTTCATGCAGTTAGGTATTCAATACCTACTCAACTCAATAGCTTAACTATTGACTCTCATGATTTTGTTCTGTTGAGGATAGATAACAGAGTGTATCATACAATTCATAGTACATTATATGATTTGCCCTAATACAGCTTACCTGAAATATCTGATATTTTCCCTTCACATATGCAAAACAAATATTTTGCCTTCTAAGTCATAAAGCAGAAATAACTAATAGAATTATTAAAACTTTCCACATATTCAACTCTCATCTTCAAGGTATAGTTTAACCTTATTGTAAGAAATATCTCAAACTCATTTATTTATGTTTCAATTAAAACTTGTTCCCATGATGATTGTGGGGATCAAATATTCTCTAGCCTCCTTCTTAAAGTCTGAATTTAAAGTTCTGTTTTCTTATTACTTATCATGTTAGGGATATCTTGTATTAAATAATCAATATAAACTTCAAAAAGCAATCATTTATATTTAGAGTTTTGCTAGCAGCGTTAATTAATACATTTTCTCTCAATTGTCCTTCAAACTATCTAAAAAGGGATTTCTTAAAAGAACAGTCTTATGCTGTCTTCCAGCTCTCATTACTTCTCTCTACATTTTCTGTGAAATACTCAGTTCTGTCTTTTTCTATTCATTTCAAGTAATATATATATATATGTATGCATATATATGTCATTGTCTGCCCTAGAAAGAAATGTGTTAGATCAATATATCTATAATAATATATACATTTATATATTTAGTCTCCTTTTACCATAATCAATTATCTTTAGGTAGAGACTCTAGACAAGTAATGGCTTGGTAAAAAAATTTCAAAACACGCTGCGAGTGTATCATCCTTCACATGTCTCTATATTGAAGATTGTTATTTAGAAACACTTTTCAGAACTATCATATAGATAAAAGAAGAACCATTTAGCAATTATATTTCATCACCTACAGCACTGTAATTTTCTATAATACTAAAGCAGCAACATAGTTTGCCTTAAATGTGCTTGATTTGAAGAAATAAATGCCAATCTGATAGACCCAACCAAAGAAGGTAGCTTGTTCTGACATTCCTTTACCAGAAATTTGTCTAGAGTCTCTATTTGAGGATAACTGATTATGTTAAAGTTAAAATAAATATGTAAATGTATGTATTATTACAGACATATTGATCTAATGAGTTTTTCTAGGGCAACCAAAGACATAGATACTTTGCTTCTTAAAGCATTCAAGAGCCCTAATAGACACATTTGTTCAGAATGTTGAACATGAAAGATGCTAGTGAAAGGTATCTCCAGATTTGCTGAAATAAATAAAGATGAATCATCATCCAGAACCCAAGGGAATTCTTTATTCATATGTGAAGAAAGCTTAGGCAAGGAGTATAAACCAAAGTCTGTGCTATCTGGACAATTATTTCGTGGAGAAGAAATAATATTTAATTTTCTTCTTCAAATACCCTCAAGTTTTTAATCATCTAATAGATATTATTTTTGAGAAAAAGCATATCTTCTAAACAAATTAATTACTTTAGAGTATATCAATCAGTTAAAATAAACAGAGAATTCCAGAGAAATTGTTTTTTCTTCCTTTGTCTTGGAAAGACACAGTGTCTGAATTCCTATATAAATTCACATGCAATGACTACATGAGTTAAAAGGAAGAAAAACATCTTTCTCATGGAAGCTCTTTCTTCAAATATCTTGGATATTTGTACTTAAAAATTTATGACAGCCCTTATCTGATTGGGATGGACCTGACATTGTATACATTGGTTATCATAAGAACTATGGTCAACAGACTGTTTAGCCAGGGTGAAAAAAATTGCATTCAAATTTATTAATCACAATGGTAGTGTTTTATTTCTCTTTTAATTCACTTGATGAATATTCATTGCTCTCCTACTAGGAGTAGATATAGTTAAGTTTCTGAGACACAGTGGGTACAAAATAAAAGGCTTCTGTTTTCATGAATATTGAATTCTAATGAGAATAAGCAAATCAAAATAATTTTATATGGTGATAAGGACTATGTAGCACACTTTATGGGGGCATATGATTAAAAAAGAATACTTATGGTTAGTAAATATGACAATATGTACCATGGTTAGAGCATGACTTTTTGAACCAGCAAATAAAATACCCTTGGCAAAGAGAAAGAAAGTGAAAGGCATAGTATGAAAAGAAGCTCCAAATGTTCAATGTATTAAAAGGCTGGTATTAAAAAGAAGAGGACAAGAGGCAGAAAGAAACCAAACATTGTACAAACTTTTAGGTAATTATAAGAGGCTGATAGTACTATAAATCAATGCACCAGAATTTCTAGAATGAGGAAAACTACATTTTTTGTTTTCACCCTGAAATGTTTGCAATATGCTTACATTTACACTGACATTCCAAAATCCATGTACCCATTAAATTAAGTTCCCACTAAATTAAGATCTATTAAGGTCTTATTCCTTAGTTCTACTACTTTGTCTATGTGTTTATTTGTTTGTTTTGTTTTGGGATCACACCTAGTGGTGCTCAGAGCTTACTCTAATTCTGAGATCTAGGTTCATTGCTGGTGTTGTTCAGGGAACCATGTTTAATGTTGGTGATCAAATCCAGATCTACTGTTATTTAAAGTTGCTGGTGTAATGTTTAATCAAAGTTAACTACTATACTTATGACAATTTAATTGACCAAATTGTAAACTCCTTCATTCTGAAATAAAGGTTATTTTTTAGTTAAAAACAGCAAAATTTCATAAATGTTATCATCCATCTTATAAGCCAAGCAAATTTGCTATAAC
This sequence comes from Sorex araneus, assembly GCF_027595985.1. Lineage (NCBI taxonomy): Eukaryota > Metazoa > Chordata > Mammalia > Eulipotyphla > Soricidae > Sorex > Sorex araneus. The sequence goes on from NC_073302.1 coordinate 217,066,574, forward strand.
TTAGTCATTAATCATAGCTTATATATAACAATAGAAAACAAGCCATGCCCATACTCCTTTTACAATTTTTTTTGGTCATGTTTTTATATAGCACTTATAGAAAGTAAATTATAACTGCAATTTTTTTCTCACTGAAGTCTCCCTTATTGTTTTAATCTTTATAATATGCCTTCAACTAGACTTAAGGACTATAAAGTCTAAACAGATCTGTAAGGGGAGAAAGAAGTACCTTAATTGATGCTATCATGAATCAAGATTTGTAGTTTCCTCTCCCCTTTTAGTATTTCATTTTTGAGGCTTTATGCTTATTTATTTAGCAGTCATAAAGTCTTCTAGATGCCAACTACTGTCCTACATATTACACAATATGAGTTTATTAAATAAAATGTGACAATAGTGCTGTAATGACATTAATAGTATAATAGTTCATAATATACTCATAAAACACTGGTTGGGTTTTCATCATATCATTTTAGTAATTCTTGTTCTTTCCTAGAAAAAATTTTCATTAGATTTCTTGTAAGATATTATTTTGAAAACTATTATAACTTGACAAAATATAGAAAATTGTTAAAATTACAATAGCATAATAACAATTATTAATTATTTATATAGTGGCATACATTTATAAAATGCATACCTGTTGAAGCAATACTTGTTTAATAATATTAATTTTGAGGTAGTAATAGGGCATGAGAGTATAAACGCATTCAGTTTTATAAACTTAGCCAATTTCTGCTTTTAAAACTGTAAGGCAATGTGAGTTTAAAGGATTATATGCTCTTTGGATCTAATTTCATATCTTTTTAAAGCACCTATTTCCCCCCACCATTCTACATCTGATGACTTTTATCCTTTCAACTCCCCCCTACCACCACCTTTGTTAATCTCATTTCTGCGTCCATAGTCCAAAGGTAATTTCCCTTGCTTTATCTCTTTATTTTCCACATATAAGTGAGATCATCCAGTGTCAGTAAGCTCCTGTCCTTAATGAGGGTAATTAACTTTGTTCTCTTTTTAGTTGAGCCAAATTTTAGCCATGAGCAACCTAAGAATAGATTGACTGACAAACCAGGACATAATCACAAGTGCCAACATAGCAGTCAGTGTCAACAGAAGGGGAGAAAATTTTCTAGTGAAAAGAAAAATGTGTCTGCCTAATGAAGGTTAAAATATCCATTTGTTAAACTGATAGCTTCTGCTTTGAATAGGTCCATCAAGATAATTAATTTATATTCAGATTTCACAGTGTTTCCAGGGTTACATTTTACATAGAAAGTAAAATTTAGGGAAAAAATATCATTAGTAAAGGAATTCTCCCTAAATATCAAACAGCTATGATAATAGAAGTCAATATTAAACATAAATTGTAATATTCACAATCACAATCACAATATCCCGTTAATCACCGATTTCTCGGGCAGGCTCAGTAACATCTCATTTCGTCCTTTCCCTGAGATCTTAGAAGTCTATTTCAACTTGGCCCTCCTAACGATGTTGCAATGGGGGCTCTTCAGGGTCAGGGGAATGAGATCCAGCTTATTACTGGATTTTGAATATGGATACACCATGGGGAGCTTGCAAGGCTGTCCCATGTGGGCAGGAAACTCTCAGAAGATTGCCAGTTTCTCCTAGAGGGAGAAGTAGGCTAAAGATATCACTTCTGAGAGCTTGCTTTTAAGTCTTTCTCTGGATGTTGGCCGTTGATGGGATTACACACACCTGGGTTCCTTCTACTGGTTCAATCATGCATGAGGCTTGTCCAAACATGTAGAGAGGAGCCTCCAGCATGGCTGTAGCTAGGTTCCGGTGGTCTTCGGCCGCCGGAAGCTCTGCTTGGGGTGGGGAGGGGAGCTGGAGCCCATCCCTTCCAAGGGGCCCCGGGGAAAACAGCCAGGCGTGTGGGCAAGAGACTCTCTGCATCACTCTCTTCTGAGAGCTTGCTTTACAATTAAATTGTAATATTATTTAATAGAAAAATCTGTTTTTAATAATTATATATCTAATCAGATAGAGATTTGTCTCATCATCAACATTACTCTAACTTTCAAAAAATTCTATTTTGTCAGGGGTTCTTTAGGCCTCCATGGAAATATTAGTCATTTACAAACTGTTAACTAAACCATTGTGACAAAACATGAGTTTTTCAATGTTTTGTTTTTTAATGTTTCAATAAAACATTAGTTTTATTGAACATGTTGGTAATATTTTGACATACAATCTAAGTTGAGCCATGCCTTTAATGTATGCTCTGAATCCTACATTTATTATTTTTAAAAATACTATAGAAAAAGTATGCTAGAATTAAAATTTTAGTCCATATGTGCTAGAAATGTTGCTGGTGAAAACCTTCCTAGACAATTTCTAAAACGTTCATTATCCCATTCCTTCTAAACCTACTAACAACTCTAAATGAGCCATATGTGGAAGAGTATATGATTCAAATAATAATAATTGGATTTTCTATCTCATAAATTTGGATTTTGTCAAAAGTATATGAACTGGTTAAGATGGAGGAACCTAAATTTGAAGAGGTTTGTAGAAGCAACTATGAATATGCATAAAAAAGATTTATGGTCACTGACTAATAATATAAAGGAATTTTAATGAAAAAAGGAATATCACTTCAGAGAAATAAAAGTGAAGGAAATCAAAATAACTCAAGTTCATTGGGTAATTTTTTTTTACTTCTTCACTATCCTATTACTTTTGCTGTTATTTATTGATATATGTTTGTCTTTTTTGTGTTTTTTTTGTTTTGGGGCCACATCCACATCTGATCAGGGATTACTTCTGGCAAGGCTCAGGTATCTATGAGGGGTACAGGAGATAAAATTCAAATTGGCCATGTGCGAGGCAAGCACCCGGACCACTGTATTATCTCTCTATCCCCTATATGATTTTTAAACTTCTAGGCCTTAAGTGTATTGAAATATTGCTGCTTTTGTTCATTAGTTTCTTCTTTCTACTGTCTTTTCAGTCTACTCTTATGTTATCCTTAAATGAAGTATTTTACTATGTTGCATTAGACTCCAATGAAAAGTGTGTGTATAGGGGAATATGGGGAATAAAAAGAAAGGATAGAAGTAAATTATGAGATTATTTTACTAAACATGATATAGTTAAGATTAATCTCCTTGAATAAATGATTATAAATGTAATTATCACTTGTAAAATCCCATTAAGAAATTCCCCATCACTTATAACATAAAGCTGGAATAAAAAAAAAGTTCTTATCGCAACAGCTCTAATTATTTACTAAACATTACATAAAAAGCATTTGTAAATATGGTTAGATTTGTTAGGTTGATTCAGACAGCTTTAAGTATATTCAATAATATATCATCGTCATCATCATCATCATTATCCCATTGATCATCAATTTTCTCGAGTGGTCTCAGTTACGTCTCCATTTGTCCTAGCCCTGAGATTTTAGAAGCCTCTCTTTACTCGTCCTTCCCAACAGTGCTGCATTGGAGGCTCTTTCAGAGTCAGAGGAATGAGACCCATCATTGTTACTGGTCTTGGCGTATGAATATGACACGGGGAGCTTGCCAGGCTCTCCCCAGTAGGCAGGAAACACTCAGTAGCTTGCCAGGTTCTCTGAGAGGGAATACTAGGCTATAAGATGTTGCATGGCTGCAAAGCATGAAGCGTCATGCGTCAGGTCTGTCCTAACATGTGGAGAGGGGCCTTGTGCATGGCTGTGGCTGGGTTTCGGAGGTCTTCGACTGCCGGGGCTCTGCACGGGGTGGGGAAGGAAACTCAACCCACCCCTGCCTAGGGGCCTTGGTCAAGACAGCCAGGCACGGGGGCAAAAGACTCTGCATCACTCTCTTCTGGGCGCTTGGTTTTATAGTCTGGATATTGGCTGTTTTTGGGATTACACGCATGGCGCAGGGGGCAGTTTCTGGGTGTAACCTAGCTACTGGAAAATGAGGGATCTGGGCAGAAGAGGCCAGAATTGGGTTATAGAAACATAAATGTGCTACTTGTAATATAAAACAACAAACTGGACTGAAAGAAGATATATTAAGTGGCCTTGACTAAGTAATATCACCCACAGGGCACAGTGAAGTGACATCTTCACAAGAAACTGAGGTAGTGGTTTACACAGTAACTCAAGCAAGAAAGTTTAAGTATATGATGTAGTTGGTTTTTGTTTGTTTGTGTAACTTATGTAATCAGACCTAGCAATAAAGTTATCATTGACTAAAGTGATTGAGACACTATGGTTATGCCAGAACAGCAGTCAAGAAGATTGAAGACACTAGTGGAGGGATGGGTTCTCAAACATTGTATGAGGGAAACACAAACACAAAGATGGGTAAATTTGTAACTGTACCCTCAAGGTGACTCATTCATTAAAAAATAAATAAATACATAATTAATTAAAAATAAATAAATAAATTAGAAGATTGAAGAGAAACTCAAAGTAACTTGTTTAGAAAGTAATGGTGTGAGAATACTAAGATATTTCTACAGTTCATATAAAAAAGTGAATTTATGAGTATTTAATAAATTAAATATACAGTTTGAAACATGTTATATAATGCAAGATATCCTGCTGAAAAATATGGAAGCTTTTTTTCTTTAAAGATTTTGCTAGAATAATGTCAGACTTAGATGGATGTTTTACCCTTATATTATTTTGGTCTGAGATATCCTTATAATCTTCTGAATATTCCTTATGGAATGTTGTTGCTTTTTACTAGAATAATTTAATAAAACAAAGGTTGAATAAAGATTCTGTTCTTATGAATTTTCGTGGCTGGAGCGATAGCACAGCTGGTAGGGTGTTTGCCTTGTACACAGTTGACCTGGGTTTGATTCCTTCACCCCTCTCTGAGAGTCCGGCAAGCTACTGAGAGAATCTTGCCCACACAGAAGAGCTTGGTAAGCTACCCATGGCGTATTCAATATGCCAAAATCAGTAACAACAAGTCTCAAAATGGAGAGACTACTGGTGTCCACTTGAGCAAATCGATGAGCAATGGAGTGACAGTGACAACTAACAGTGACAGTGACAATGAATTATCTTATTAACAACTTATTTTTTAAATATTAATTTGGACAGCACTAAGAAACAAAACAAATGTCTGCAAATTTCAGATTTTCCTCTGATGAGTCTATTTACCTTTCAAATTGCCGTTTTTAGTTATCTAATAAGACCACGGAAACCTTCTTCTGCTACATTGTTCTTAACTTATGTGAACTTATGTGAAAGGATCTATCTTTTTTCTTTGAGTATCAGATACTGCAATGGAATGCTATATGAAGGAACTATTGGTTCAAATTGGAGCAAAAACTGAAAGAACAAAAAAAAGTTCTTTCTTATTTGAACTTCATTTTCTATCTTCAATTAGTATAGAAATCAGTGCTGTATCAATTTTTTAAAACTCCCTTTATTTCCATTATTTCTTTACTTTCATACAAGAATAGCAGATATCTTGATCTGTCATTTATACTTCTAGTGAAACTGCACATTCATCTCCAGAATTTCCCTTTTGAGTAAGCTGAATAAGGATTGCACAGGATCATATCTGTCAATACAAATCCATTTACTATCATTTTTATTCATTGTCAGTGCTAAAGTTTATAGATATATGCATGAAAAATATAACATCTTAATGCTCTTGAAAAAAAGGTCATTAATAAAAATATGTGGTGAATGGAAGTAATGTTTTCCTCTGTGGAGATGGTTTAATTTGAAAATATGTAATATCTTTGGAAGTGAAATATGTAGGGTTGTATATTATCATGGATGAAGCTTTTGTTTATAATTTGAAATGAAATGTAATTTGCCTCTTAAATATCTATAATTATATTCTATATCATGAAACTCAACATTTGAAGTGTGCTTGAAGTTTTAATAAAAATAATAGCCATAAACATTCTTTTCAGTTACAGTTTCAGAATATTTTTATTCACCGTCAGATTCCAAGTATTATATGAATGTAATTATTGAAAAAAGCTTGTTGCATTCTATTTGTTTTCAAATTACAAGTATAAAAATAGAATTTATTATTGATATTATGACAATTAAATTTTCCATTCTGAGAATACTTACTTTAATATAAATAATGTGAATTTCTCTATTTCCTAAGATAATTAATGGTCTGTGGACAACTTGTCAAATCTGTTTATATGTTTTTTATGCTTTTCACATTTAATGTTTTGTCTTATGTCCTTGAAGGCAAATTGATTTTTTAACTGAGAAATATGTATGTAATAAATTATACCTTGTAACTGGATTGATTGGCCAATCTAGTTGATATAAATTACACACAAACAAAGGCTAATAGCAGCATAAAATTAAAATAAAAACAATAGCAAAGTGACAAATATTAACTGGTATTCAGATTAAGCACAAGAGATTGAAGACTTTATCGAAGTCCATTATAATCTTTCTGGACATAAAGTCAATGGAATATGCACTGTATGTAATCAAATTTAGTTATAATGTTCCATTTCAATTTACCTCAATCTAACTGACAATTTTGCATACAAAATTTTACATAAGTCTAAGATAGTATATGGTTTAAAACAAAATAACTCTTCTATGCTAGGGAATACTAGAAGTTAGATTAACTAGCCATCAAACAGAAATAACTCATTAACTTTCTTAACTTCACTTTGAGACAACTTTCTCAAGAACTTTATTTTTAGACAATGTCTTATTTTTAGACACTAAAAATGTTTTATAAAAACATTTAAGAAAACTAAAGTGTGTAAAACCCTAAGGCATACATGTTTCATACTTTTAGTAACACATGTTCATGCAGAGGATTTGAGGGTTTGTATTAACCAACATTTTCCATTCATCATTTTTGCTTATGAGTAAAAACATGAAGTGGTTGATTCTTGTTATTTTTGCTAATACTGCTTCTTTTTAGTTAACTCTTTTTGGTTTGTTTTTGTTGCTGTTACTTGGGGGACAGGGATGGTATACCTAGTATACTATATAGTATACCTAGTATACTAGTATACCTAGTATACTTGGTGTACCAAGTATACCTACAATGCCCAGGGACCCAACCTGGAATTCTGGGGCTAAGCAAGTGGAAGGTTCAAAGCGAGGGCTAAAGAGTGTGGTGCTGATAAGAGCTTGTGGTGCAGGGAATTAAAGAAATCAATTCCCAGGTTACCCTGTAGTGCTGGGGACCTCTAGGGCTATACCCCAATTGCTTTAACCTACACATAGAGTATGCGAGGCAACTGCTGTACACATTGCCAATCTTGTTTCCAGTTTTTAACAGTATGTGGAAATAACACTGAGGAGAATTAGAAAACATTGATTCAGAGATTATAACCCGATGTTTCATTATAGTTTACATTCTAATGATGATGTCTTGAAAATTCGTTCCAGCATTCTTAGTCTTTAGAATACCCACAAATCCCATATCATCTGCTGTGAATAAGAAAAAACTCAAATGGTAGTTTTTAATTCTTTAAAAGTTTTTCATATATAATAACTTTCCCTCACCCCAAAGGTATTTTTAGTGAAATAACTTTTTTTTGTTCTAAGATCTTCTCAATAAAATTCATAATCTTTAGTTTACATTGCTTCCAATTTGTTTCAAATAGTAAGTGTTTTCCAAACTAGGTTTAATACCACATAGGAGGACACTGGAAATGTTCTGGAGGGTCATAGTCTTGGTCCCAGTTTGGTGGCATTTTCTGTCAGTTTGTTCACAGAAGGTGGGGGGTACTGAAAAGTGTCATACACTACTCAGGGGAACACTGAGATATTGAGTTATATTTCTTTTCTTTTGAAAAGGTGGCAGTTGGTCAAAGAAGTTTGAGAACTCTGAATAGAACAAAAATGCTAATGAAGAGCAAGCTGGATAAATTATATTCCATTGTCATTAGACATTTTTCAGGTCTTCGATTCAAATTGTAATTATACTATTTAAACAAACAGCTTTTCTCTCTGAGATCTTTGGACTTGAGTTATCTATGTTTTTGAAGTGTTGAGGTTTCAGAGCTGGGCTTCATACATTGAAGGAAGAACTACCACTGAGCTGTATTTTCAGTCAAGATGTTTGGACTTAGAAATAACTAAACCACCAATGTAGCACATAAAGGATTGCTCGTGAGACTTCTTGATGTCCATAATTTAGTGAGCTATTTCATCTTACATATCACTGTATCACTGTATCCCATTGTTCATCAATTTGCTTGAGCGGGCACCAGTAATGTCTCTATTCGTCCGAGCCCTAAGATTTTAGCAGTCTTTACTTACTCGTCTTTCCCAACAACTGGAGGCTCTTTCAGGGTCAAGGGAATAAGAACCTGCTATTGTTACTATATTTGGCATATCGAATATGCCATGGGGAGCTTGCAAGGCTCTTCTGTGAGCTTGCCAGGCTCTTCCATGATCATATATATAATATGAAATAATACAATAATATATTAGAAATAGCATTTATATACCTAAAATATGTAATTCCTATAATACATATGTAGAAAAAATAACAAAACCAGTAGGAAACATAAAATTGATATAACAGAATTGAAAATGGTCATTGTATTATGTTAAACAGATAATTTATATATATGAACATAAAATTATTTAGACCTAGACCTTAAACTAGTCTTCAATGCCACAATGACATTAGCAAAGGCAACAGAATAAAAATTAAACAAATGGGATGACATCAAATACGAAAATGTCTGTACGTAAAAGAAACATGGGATAAATCTAAAAGATAGCTAATGAGTGGGAAATATGTTTGCACTCAGCATATCAGACAAAGGATTGATAGCTAGGATATATGAAGTACACACAAGGATCAACCAAAAAAATGTAAAAAACCTCATCAAAAAAGGGAAGAGGAAATGAACAGATAATTTTCTGAGAAAAAACAACAGATGACCAATACGCACATGAAAAAATACTCGTCATTACTTGTTATTTGGGAAATCCAAATCAAAACAGCAATGGGATATCATCTCACACTAATAAAAATAGTGCATATCAAAAAGCCTAGGAACAATCTGTGTTGGAGGCAAAGATGTGGTGAAACAGAAACTATAGTAGGAATGTTGTCCATTTCAACTTCTATGGAAAACAATATTAAAGATCCTCAGTAAAATTAAAATTAAGCTGCCATAGGAACCAGAAATTGCATTTTGAGATATACACATATAGATATATATATGTTGGAGCGATAGCACAGTGGGTAGGGTGTTCACCTTGCACATGGCCGACCTGGGTTCGATTCCTCCGCCCCTCTCAGAGAGCCCAGCAAGCTACTGAGAGTATCTTGCCCACATGGCAGAGCCTGGCAAGCTACCCGTGGCATATTCAATATGCCAAAAACAGCAACGAGTCTTACAATTGAAACATTACTGGTGCCCACTAGAGCAAATCGATGAACAACGGGACAACAGTGCTACAGTGCTACATATCTATCTATCTATCTATCTATCTATCTATCTATCTATCTATCTATCTATCTATCTATCTATCTATATCACTCTATCACTCACTGATCACTGTCATCCCATTGCTCATCGATTTGCTGGAATAGGTACCAGGAATGGGTTCTCTGATAGGGACCGACGAATCAAACCCAGGTCAGCCACACGCAAGGCAAACGCCCTATCCAGTGCATATATAAATAAATATATATATATATATATATATATATGCGAATGCAGCTGCTCACTTCCTGGAGTTTTGTTTTATAGTCTCTGGACCTTGGCTGTTGATAGGATTACATGGCGCTGGGGACAGTTTGTGGGTGTGGCTGTCAAGCTACTGGAAAATGGGGGATCTGGGTAGAGGAGGCCCAGTCCTAATCCTAGCAGGCTTGAAGATCTCAGGCCCAGATCCCGCACACCTGGGTTCCTCTACCGGTTCCTTCATGCTTGAAGCTCATCTGAACATATGGAAAGTAGCCTTGAGCATGGCTGTGGCTGGGTTCCAGATGTCTTCGTCCGATGAGGCTTTGCTAGGGATGGGGTTGGAAACTCAACCGGACACCCTCCAAGGGTTCCCAGTGAAGACAGCCAAGCATGGGTGCAAGAGATTCTGCCATATATATATATATATATATATATATATATATGTATAAGTGTGCATATATATATATATATTATATCCAGGAGAGAAAGCATTCACTTAAAAGGAAGCATGTACACCATTGTTCATTGCAGCTCTCAGTGTGATAGCTAAGATTTGGAGTCAACTTAGATCTCAAATGACAACTTAGTGGAACATGAAGTTTTGGTATCTATACAGAATGGAATACTACACAACTGCAAGGAATGATAGAATCACTCAATTCAATTAAGCACAGTAGAACTGAAAGATACCATTTTAAATGAAAGAAGTAAGCCAGAAGAAAAAGGGTAAACACAAGATGATATCACTTATATGTGCAGTTAGAATTACTGAATAAGAGAACACGATGGTTTAATGTAGGGGTGCCTAGAACACCCTTTGATCTAGATTATAGAGAGAGATATGTAGGAATGAACTAAAGTGGAGGGGAAGTAGATAAGAGGCAGATGAGAAGCAATGGGGACAGCAGTCAAAGGCATTCAGGTATATAGATGGCATTATGGAATGAGAGAGCCAAACATCCAAACAAACGACAGAGTCAACAGCACTGAAATTGTAACACCCGAAATTCAACAAGTGAACGTAAAGATCTGCCTGCCAAAAGGGCAGGCTGGGAGGTCTGGGAGGTATGGAAGGGGAACTGGGAATATAGCTGGAGAGAAATTGACACTGGTAGTGAGATCTGTGCTGGATCATTATATGTATAAAATCCAACTATTAACTTTGTAGATCATGATGCTTTAAATAAAAAATAATAAAATTAAAAATTAAAACCAATAGGAAATAGAAACTTTATATGCATACAAAAATGAGAATGGCCATTGTATTGAATGGAAAATATATGGTTCTCCATATTTATTTATATACATGGATGTAAATTGTATATAATTGTATATATGTATACAATTATATATAGTTGTATATATTTATTTACATACATGGATATTTGTATTATTCTCTGGGATCTGTTCCTCTTGAAAAAGTAATACAATGACCAATTTATATTGACTTAAAAAATAATATATTGGAAAATCATTGAAATAAACATGGAGTAAGTTGGGAAATTATTTTCTAGCACTAGAATCATCTTGCCCTCACAAGCACATATAGCATCTATTTTGGAAGAAATGCACTTGAAAGAGCACCACATTTTGGGGAAATTTGGAAATAAACTACTGTAAATGGAGAACATATATCTCAAAGAACAAAAGGATTCAGGGAATAGATGTTGGTTGGTAAATTGCACATAGATTTATTACTTATAGACATTATAACTTCAGTAAGAGAAGAAAGAATAGCTTTTACAAACTTTTCATGTAGTAATTCTCTGATTACAGATGAAGACATACTGATAAAAATGAAGATTGCATGAGATGTATTGGACAACATCAAAGGAAAAAATAACTGTTCCATAGGGTTTCTAGAGAGAAGAATAGAGGATAAAATAACTTCACTAATTATAGTGGAGAAGTTCCTCAGTTGGGTAAAGAGAAAAGCAGATCCAAAAGACTTAAAGGGTTATCAGAAAATATAAACCAAAGTAAATCCTCACCAATAAATATCATAAAATTGCAAAAATCTGAAGCCAAAGATGTGGTACACAAATTACGGCACATAAAATATAAATAATTAGAGTAGCAATAAGAGAAAGTATTTTAAAGATTTATACAAAGTGATCGCTTTTTTGTCTGCTAAGAATATCTGGCCTAAAAAAAGTAAAAGAATCTTATGGTTAACTCAAAGCCTTAATGAAAATATTTCCAAACAAGGTACTTGTTCCAGCTAGTACTAAATCCACTCAAAGTTGTACTTTATCTCCTTAGAGTTAAAGGCATAATGATAAGTTTTACAGAAAAGCAATAAAAGAGATTAGAAGGTTTATATATGCAAACACTTTACAGATTAACTCATGTAAAACAAAGGAAAATTATGAAATTAAAATTTTAATATTTTCAAAGTTATGACAGTTATTACATTAATGCAAAGGATCTAAGAGACCACATAAACATCTTTATGTCAGTAAACAATTTTGAAGAAATGAACAAATCCTTATAATCATACAACCTTACAGGATTGTATCGAGAGGAAATAAAAAGCCTGAGCAAACTTGTAAATTATCATCATCATCATCATCATCATCATAATCATCCTGTTGATTATCAAATTTCTCAAGCAGTCTCAATAACGTCTCCATTCGTTCTAGCCCTGAGATTTTAGAAACCTGTAAATTATAAGCAAGTAAATTGAAAGAGCAATAAAAATAATTAGATATAAAAGTTAAGGACTATATGAATTAAAAGAAATCTTCAAAGATGGTCTAATATCTCAAATTTCTTTAAATAATGAAGAAAAGGAAATACTCCCAAAAGCATTTTCACTGTATCACTGTCATCCGTTGTTCATCTATTTACTCGAGCGGGCACCAGTAACATCTCTATTCCACTCAGCCCTGAGATTTTAGCAGCCTCTCCTTACCCATCTTTCCCAATGATTGGAGGCTCTTTCAGGGTCAGGGGAATGAGACCTGTTGTTATTGTTTTTGGCATATTGAATACGCCATGGGTAGCTTGCCAGGCTCTGCCTGTCAAAAGAATTTTAGGAGCTGAAAATTATATTCGTACTAAAAGCATATAAGGAGATCACAAAAAAATTACAAGTCTTACTTATAATATATCCGTTATGAGACTAAGAGTGAATATTGCCAACAATATCCTAGCAAACAAAAATGAAAAAAGTGCTAAATAAAAATCTGAAGCCAAAGATGTGGTACACAAATTACGGCACATAGTTTATGTCCCAACACTTTCCTTGAACCACCACTGGAAGCAGACTTTGAGCACAGAACTGGGAGAGGCCAGAAGCACCATTGGTGTGAGCCTATATCACCTTCACTCCCAAAAAATGGTCTCACATAATGACTTGGTGTTTATTAATACAGAAATTCAATGATGATCTAATATATACATAAATGAGTACATGTAAGACACCAACAGAAGGAAATATAAAAAATATATGGTGACATCAACAAATGTAGAGAGACCTATAGTAAAATTTGACATCCATTTATAATAAGAATGCTTTTAAAAAGTGTCCAGCTAAATTTGAATTCTTAAAATCATTTTTGGTTTCTTGTTAGGGAGCTCACACCAAAGTAAGAAGTAAGCCAGGGCTTACTTCTGACTCTACACTCAGTAATCTCTTCTGTCAAGGGGACTGAATGTAGTGCTAAGGATTGAATCCAGCTTGGCTGTGCACAAGGCAAACACCCTACCTATGGCAATATCATTCTGACCTCCTGAAAAACCCACAAACTATTTTGGAAAGACCTAAGCAGGTTTCAAAGACTGTTTTATAAGAAAACATTTTTGTTAGACATTAATTATCACTATTAACTTGTTTTCTGAGATTATTTTAAAAAGGTAATTTGAAAAATTAAAATAAATGGAGAACATAATATGTATATCATTAAATGAAATATATGACAATGTTCAATTTGTATGTTGATTTAAATCAATCAGTATAATTTTATTCCATATGACTTTAATCACCAATGTTAAAATTTGTATATAAATTCATCATCATCATCATCCCGTTGATTGTCGAATTTCTGGAGCGGTCTCAGTAACATTTCCATTTAATAGTATATAAATTTAAAAAATTAATTAAATCACCATGATATTCACTGTCACTGTCACTGTCATCTGGTTGCTCATCGATTTGTTCAAGCGGGCACCAGTAACGTCTCTCATTGAGAGACTTATTGTTACTATTTTTGGCATATCCAATACACAGGAGTAGCTTGCCAGGCTCTGCCGTTCAGGCTTGATACTCTCGGTAGCTTGCCGGGCTCTCCAAGAGGGGCGGAGGAATTGAACATGGGTCAGCTGCATGCAAGGCGAACACCCTACCTGCACTATCACTCCAGCCCCAACTGAAACTATCTATAATAATTTTACTATGATGAGAAATATAATATGAAGAGCTGTATCAAGTTCAAAAAAGCCAGCAATATAAAGAGTAGACTGGGACTGTTTATAACTCTTAAGTAAATTTTGTAATAGAGAGTAAGAAATCTATGTCTTTGTTCAGTTTATAAATTAACATAGGGACCAAGAGATGACAGTTATTTAATATTAAAGAATTTTTATATAAATTTATTTATTGAATCCCTGTGAGAGCAGTTACAAAGCTTTTGGGTTTAAGTCTTGGTCATACAATGATGAAACACCTGTCCCTTCACCAGTGCACATTTTCCACCACCAAAAACCCCAGTGTACCCCCATCCCATACCCTCCCTAGTTGTATGGCAGATGATTTCCACATTACTCTCTCTCTCCTTCGATTACATTTATTATTTCAACACTAGACCCACCATTATTATTTGAGATTTTACCCCAACACTCAGATCTGCCAAAAAGGCAAAATTAGAAAATTTGTTTTCTATTGCTTATTATGAATAGCATATGATGTTGCACAGCTGCAGTAGTGGCTGCATGATTTGGGAATGCTGAAGTTTTAATAATTAAATTTGAAGGGATTTTTTTTCCAAAACCCGCTGGGTTCCAAGATATGTTTCTGAGTCTCTGGGATCATGGCCGTTAAGCAGCTTGATCAGGAGCCAGAGAGGTCCAACATCAAAGAATTGTTAAGCAACTTAAATGTCCTGTGCTTTAATGTAAACTACAAGTATAGAAGATTAAGTTTCCAAGGGAAGGATAATTCTTGGGACAGAGCTATGATGTAAATTCTAAATGGATAATATATATTTTTTAATTGTGTTGGTTCTGAAATAAATTAGGATTCTTTATCGGAAGTTTACTGTTTTATTAAAAAATTGCTTTAAAATGTTATTGCCTAAGGGGTCTATATAATTCTGAAAGGACCAAAGTGAACTGTTCTTAATACATAGAAAGTGTGACAAGAATTTTTACTGGACAGGATGGTATTCACCTAACAGTGCTTAGGGTGTACTGCTGACTCTGTGCTCAGAGATCACTCTTGGGGGTGTTTCTGGTGCCATATCAAGTGTCAATGATTGAACCTGGGGTAAGAACATGCAAAGAAAGCACTTGAACTTCTATACCACATTACTATCCCACAAGTATATTCTAATATAGAATGGATACTCCAAGATTTCTTTCTTAATTTTTGCTATGCCAATTATTTTACCTTGATTTCATTAAGAACTTTTATTTCTCCACAAGGCATTTGATTGAATGAAGGTATAAATATATCCTGAAGAATATACACAAAGAATCAAAATATTAGAGACTCTTCACTAGGCTTGATGTTTCCATGTTATTAAAGTAACACTAGAAGGCTCTTTTATATGTTAAACAAACATTCTATTTCCATTTTCAGAGAAAACTTATCTAAATACACGTAAGGGCACAGATTTATTGATTCCATATTAAATTTTACAGACATTTCTAAACCTTAATAATCGATAGTGATATATTTTAAAGAAAAATTCGTAGATGAATGACCAATTTCTCCACTCTTTTTTTTGTAGATAAATGACCAATTTCTCCATTCATTTTCCCAAATGTTAGAAATTATCACTGATAGGCATAGTTTATATAACAGTGTTGTCTTATAATATGACATACTAGCTGTTATTCTTTCAACGCCTTGTTATAAATTAACACACATCCCTGAGGGGATCCCTGCCTTGAATATAGCATATGGAAGAAAAGAAAAGACAAATGTCATCCTTCACTAGAAACAAAACTGAATTACTGTATAGAGGGGGAGTCTCTAGCATCTTGGGAACATTGTGAGTATATCAAGATTGTTGTTGCAGAGGAAATGGAAAGAGAGCATTGCTCAAAGAAAATAGGGAACCATAAAAAGTGATCTATGTCACAATTGTGTCCAGGCAACCCCTACACAAGTTTTACCTTTAATCTAGACAACAAAGATCCATACGATTACATTAAGGAACACCGTCACTGTTACTTCTACTTCCAATGTACAGAGCAAAGAAAAGTATTCCAGAACAGAGAATTTGAAATGCCATTTTCTAACTGCCCTTTTAATATTGTTTTCTTAGAAAAGCTCTAATCACCAGTAGGTTAGTTCTACCAAAAGCCTCTAAAACTTATTTTTAAACCATATATCTTATCGTGCAATTTAACACTGATTCCGTTGTTATTAAAAGTAAAAGATCAACTAAGCAAGGAGCACAGGACTGAAATAATGTCTGTGTTGCATGTTACATGTGTATGTGAACAAGAAGTAGGTCTAATTTTTTCCTTCAACAAAGTGAAACTTCCGTAAATTATTCTAGATATTTTTTAATGCTTATGCTGAAGGAATAGCAGTGTTTGAAAATAAAATTGAAGAGGTCAAAGAGATAGTTCAGTGGTTAGGTGCTTCCCTTGCATGGACTGATCCAGGCTTGATACTCAGTACCCCATATGATTGCCTGAACCCCACCAAGAGTGATACCTGAGTTCAGAGCTAAGTGTAAGTGCTGAGCAGATCTGGGTGTGGAAGGAAGGAAGGAAGGAAGGAAGGAAGGAAGGAAGGAAGGAAGGAAGGAAGGAAGGAAGGAAGGAAGGAAGGAAGGAAGGAAGGAAGGAAGGAAGGAAGGAAGGAAGGAAGGAAGGAAGGAAGGAAGGAAGGAAGGAAGGAAGGAAGGAAGAAAAGGAAAAGCAACATGATATAAATTTTCTGCTAATTTTATTTTTCCTTGTGCTTTGCCCTATTTATCTTCACCAATTCAGGTGCATATAAGTCAGAAGGTACCAAGTAATTTTGTATCATGTATTTGAAAGTCTTAAATACTGTACAATTATCACGATAATTAAAATAAATTTATCTTAATGAATACAAACTATGTGCTATGCATCTTAAAATATATATATTTTTTGAGTAGGGATGACATGCTGTAGTGCTGGAGGGACATGCTACTCATGTGTTCTACTAGAGCCATATCTCCAACTACAATTAATTCAAATGCAGTCACAGAGTTGTGGCTAAACCAATCTCTAATGTTCTAGTGGCTGGAATTCAGTACAGAGTTACTGGATTCCATAGATTTCAATTACTTAACCACTCCAATATAGTATTCCCATCACAGAAATTTATAGTTAAATTTAAGTTGTGAATAAGCCCATGCCTTTTTTTCCAGTATGGAGAAAGTAGTTAAGAAATTCAAGTTGAAAATTTATTGTCTTTATTCTTGGAAAATATTTCTCTTGGGGTTACCTCAACACACTTGTATTTCAACATTGTTGATAAATTTTCACAAGATATCTATGAAGAAATGAGATGTTTTAACCTTAATTGAAATACATAGTTTATGTTCCAGTTGTTGAACTGTCTATAGTAGTTGTACATTTCTTTTTTAACTAGGCTGTGAACTGAAATTTACACAGTGTCCCAACATGCTACATCCTTTACAAAATTTTCTGTGCACCTGGAGGAACTTTTTGAAGAAGTATGAGAAGATGAAGGCATCTTGCTCTGCCTTTGTCTTGGACTTGCTGCTTGGACAAGCAAATAAAAAGGATTTGTTCATTTTTATTGTAATACAATGTAAAAACTCATTTCAAAGTGAATCATGCGATAGAAGTGGATTTGAAAGAACTGGTGCACAAATAATGAAGCCATTGGTGAATTTCTCAACATATACTTCTTTTGAAAATTACAATGTAAGGATGCATGAAGCAATAATGAGAGAAATTATGACAGCAGCAGAACCTATTATTATTATTATGCAGAGCTCAAGCAAAGAAGTCTTTTTCATTGCAGAATTGGTTCACTCCAGTTACATCTGTATTTAAACATTGTTGTTGCTGGCAGAGAGCTAAGATCATTTCCCTGATGTCTTATAAACATTGCTACGGAAAAAAAAAGTGCAGTTTGAACTAATTGGAACCCAGTGGGGAGGAAGGCAAAGAAGGAACTGTGAGATGTCAACTTGAATTTTTCCTAAGCAAGTATTGAAGCCATAAAATCATGTTGTTCCCCAAGTCAAGTTTTCTCACAATACTTCCAACCTCACATGAAAAGAAAGCTACAAAACCCTCTCATATTTATGACTGTCCTATAAAACTATAGCAAAGTCTAACTAAGAGAAAGAGCTCTGTAAAGAAAAAAAATTGCTTCGAAAATTATCTGGGAAGAAATTAAAAATACCAACCCCTGGGAGAAATGTAAGGTCATTGAAAAGTTAGAAATAAATGATGGTGTTCTAAAAGAAAAGAAAAACAATTACAAATTTATTTTATGATTAAAGTGTCTCATAAATCACCCAGACACCAGTCAATTATTCATTAGAAATGATGCAACACTGTAGATATGATAATTAAATTGATCTAGGGTTTTTAGCAGATAATGATGAAGCAACAGAGAGTGAGCAACTGCCTTTCCTATATTAAACTAATGAAATAACAAGTTTTTATTTGGTAACTAAACTACAATGATAACTCAATTTGCTTTGTACATTTCACAATAAATAAATACTTAGTTCTCTTTTTTCTGTTTCCACCATGTATGAGCTACAATTTCTTTGATCGATGTCAGCAATTGAATGAGCTGCAGCAGGAACTAAGTTCCCAAAGAATATTAAAAGGAGACCAATTAAACTTCACACTCGACAAGGAGCTAGTCTCCCACTGAAGCCCTGACTTTCCTGTCTGCTAAAACAAGCTAGAGAACATTTTTGAAAACAAGGAGGTGTCACAATGTCTAGGAACAAAGAAATGACTTGGGTCAAATGTGGAAGGAAGCATCTCTGACAAAAAGAAGACTGTTTTGTGACATCAGAGCAATAGTTCAAAGACTAGGGTGTTTGCCTTGCACACAGCCCACCTGGGTTCAATCATTGGCATCCCATATGGTCCCCTGAGTACCGCCAAGAGTAATTTCTGAGTGCAGAGCCAGGAGTAACCCCTGAGCATCATCCGTTGTGGCTCAAAAAGAAAAAATAGGAGTGTTTTACATACGTTATAAACAAGTGCTCGATATTAAAAGAAATGTCTAAATTATTTGAAAACATGCCCATATGGAATCTATAGAATTCAATCAATACAAGGAAAGTATTGAATCTAAGATTTTAAAGAATTAAAGCTGACTAGACTGTTTGATTTGCTCATGCCTCCATTCAAATTAGAATTCTTACTCATTCCCCCTAACTTTGAAGATATACTGTTTGTGCTGTGTGTTCTTTGTCACATCACACAGAAATGAAAAATGTGATCTTAGGAAAGTTCAGAAGTTTCTGAGATATTTCTGTGTAGAAGCTGTTACATAATCCTTGTTACTCTACAAGAAACTGGGTTAATCCTGTTTCTAGTAAACTTAATCTGTGACTAAATTTAAATACATGCACATATGCATTTTGGTTTGGGATCATATCCCATAGTGCCTAGGGCTCACTTCTAGAGGTGTTCAGGGACCCACTCCAGTGTGGGGTCAAACTAGGGCCAGAAAAGTTATTTAGCTCCTTAAAATAGATTCTCAGACCCTAAGCTCTTAGAACCTGTTTTAAGAACAAAATGGGCTATAGTTTTATTGCATTTAGGTAAGCTGGAACACTTAGAACATGGCATCAGTTGCAAAGGTAGTTCCAGACATTTGACATGTCCTTTACTTAACCCCTATCTTTACTTAGTTCTTATATGATGTAATGGTACTTCTGCTTGCTCCAGGGTTCTGTGTTCTTGCCCCTATTTTTAATCTCTCCTGCAAACACTGCACCAGGTTCTGAATCACATTGTCTCCTGGGATCAGTATTGCTTTCAGATACTCTTTCCGGAACGCCTTGAAGATGAATGTGAACTTTTTGTTATTGCTGATATTTAAGTTCAAAGAGTAGCAAAGACCTTGGACATGGAAGATGAGGTTTTCTCTGAACGTTTTATTTATAGTTTGAATTTTCACCTATTCCCAAAGGCCCTAGGCTTGAAACTCAGTAGCTAGGAAAAGATTGTTCTTTTCTTCCCATTTTTAGTCAAAGATAAATATTGTGGCAATGGTAACACAAACACTGTGGAAACATTTATGATGAGGAAAAAATACCTAGTGAACATTGGGTAAATTTCACAAATATTGTTCCAATATTGTCAAATCAATTTTTAATTTAATTCCAGTCCATATATTAATGGCTCTAACTTTACTTTTATTTCTGAAATGTTCTACGCAAAAGCTAAATTATTCCCTTTCCAATGTCAAGGTACCATTCCAACAATAACACTTAATGGCTGTACTTCCATTTCAAAACTCCAGAATATCTTTTTATAATTTTACAATTTCATGTCCACTTTCTCCTGATATTTTACTTTTAAGTCTAATAATACTTGTCAGGTCAAAACTAGAACTAAAACATTTGATTAAAAAAACAAATTTAAGTGTAAAACTTGAATCATATTGGAAGCATCTTTGTCCTTTTTTATAGCAAAAGCGTATATCATAGTATTACCTTAAGCTTAAATGTTAAATAATTTCCTTAAACGTTAATCTCAAATACTAAACTAGATTCTTAGGTCATTTATTTTAGTTTTGAGATACTCCAGGGGTCATTTTGTGGAAAGATGTCATTGGCTTTGTTTATTCACTCACTCTGTAACATTAAATTCAGGTGAGAATCAGATTGCTGATTTCCTAATCGTCAGATACAGGTAACTTTTATTTTAATGACTTTAGAACTAATGAGTGTACCTAGAAAAGATGCAATATTTAGGTGGCCATACATAGTAAATAAGTAAATCCATCACACAGGAAAGATTGTTTGTTGTGCTAATGCTTTGATGCAATTTCCATAACAGGTAATAATTTGTTACTATCTTAAAAGCTAGGATTTAGCTATTTTCTCATAATTGCATGTTATCTAGGATGACAGTAATGATCAATTAAGCAAATATCTATGAGAGTTAAAGAAACTATATATAATGAACGAAGAGAAAGAACTGTTGATTGCTCTTGGAGAGAAGAACACTTATAAAAATGTCAAATGCTCATAATCTGCTTTCAAATTCAGAGTATGTATTTGAATTTTGGAGGGAAGGAAGTACATGCAGCATAGAAGAAAAGATTAAATATAAAGATGTGTATTAATGCTTTTAAAGGTTGCTTTCACTAGTTATGTGATCATTTCTTGAGCCTTAAATGGGTATCAGATTTCTCTAATAAATATGCAACAAATAGGTAAGTTGCACATTTGTAATAGAGTATTCTTTTTTCTTCTCATGTATACTTTTTTCGTCTCTTCTGTGGTTGAATTTGTAAAACCAATTTAGAAAATAATGTAAAAACAATGCATTTATCAAATATAGAAGTAAATCAAAACAAAAATTAATATACCATCTTAAGAGGATATATGCATAGCCTCCACTGAAAAGGGAAAAAATCCAACAAACTGATGATATCCTGAATCATATAAAACAATGTATTGGATATAGGTAAATTCTTTAATTATAATTCCATACGCATTTTTGAGTAATTATGTGTTGGCAAATGCAGTGCAATTCAAAAACTAACACTTTATAACTGAAAAATAGACAGATATGCTACTTCCTTTCCCTTTGTTTTTCAAAAATGATTCATAGAAGGATACATTATCTTCTAAAATTAATTTTTCTTTTTATAATGTAGGAGTGCCACTATTTATTCAGACATTGATTAAGCTTGTTGAATTGTGCTTGACCTCCACATTACTTTTTTAATTCAGAATGTTAATTTTATTTTATTATTTACTATTATTATTTTTAATCACTGTGAGATAGTCACAAAGCTTTCCTGTTTGAGCCTCAGTCACACAGTGATTGATCAACCAACCTTCTACCAGTGCACATCCTCCACTACCAAGGTCCTCAATATCCATCCCCCATCCCACCCCTCTATGGCATACAATCTCCCCATACTCTCTTTTGTATTGCTTATTAGGAATAGCATAAGATGTCGCTCCTGGAATTCTGAACTTTTAGATAGTTGGGGTCTGGAGAAATCTCTGCAGTGAGATGCTAGGTTCCGAGATTCTTTTGTGTGTCTCTGGACCATGGCTGTTAAGGAGCTTAAGTAGCAGCAGCATCAGTTTCTGGGTGTGACCTTCAGAGTCCTGTGGGGATGACACATGAGAAAGATTGGCCCATCCCCTCTCCCTTGAGGCCTGGAGTTTGCCATAACTAAAGCTGCTTACCTGTGCTTCTCATTGGATTCTGGAAGCTGTTGGCCACAGGGGTTCTTTAGAGGGAAGGTGAAGGAACGATGCCTGTCCCTGTCTGAGGCACCCAGTGAAGCCAGCCTGGCTTCAAGTTCAGAGGCATCTCTGCAGTGAGCAGCTCAGTGAGGAGATTCTTTTGTGTGTCTCTGGATCATGGCTCTTGTTTCCATTTTTTCCAGAGAAACAAACTATTGGCATATGCCTTGCAGGGCATATCCGCTTTTGATCTCATTCCAGATTTATAGGTCTCTGAAATAATGCCAATAAACAAGCTTGTATAGCTCAGCTGGAAGTGGTTTCTGGGTGTTGCTCCCACATACCTGACTTTTGGCTATTTCTTGCTACACTTGGGCCCAATGTTGTTGGGGTCTGGCCAAAGAAAGGCACAGTGGCAATTTGGGGGTATTAGGAAGTCTGAAGTTACCATCAGGCTGATGTGCTTGCCCCATAGGTACAGAATTGATTTATTTCTTTGAGAAATGTGAGGGTAAAAGCAAAAAGGGACATTAGAAAATGATTTGCATCTCAAGAGGAATTTGGCAAGACATCATTGATAGTATTTCAGTTCTTTTTGAAAAAATTATGAAATGAGATGACATGACATAACATTCCAGTTTTGTTCTATCATTTGTATATTTATAGAGAAGTTTACAAAGGGAAAAGAAGTATTTTATCGGTACCTTTGTATATTTGTTGTTTTTATTTTAACAAAAGTTAGGTTGAATTCTATCTGGAAATCAACTTTATATCTGTTTGATAGTTGGTTGCATTTGTCACAGCTTAGGTGGTATGGTTTCTTTCATAGAGATATAAAAATATACTTGTTTATTATTTTTTTAAATTTTAGATATCATGATTTGCAACATATTAGTGATAGGATTTTATGCACACAACATTCTAACACCAAACTGTCTACAAGAGTGCCTGATTTCCTCACCTTTGTCTCAGAAAGCAGACTTCTTCGATAACTTAAAATATAATTGCAAATTTTAACATTTTTTAACTATATGGTACTTAATTTGTAGCACTATAGCACTATTGTCCCATTGTTTATCAATTTGCTTGAGCAGGAACCAGTAATGTCTCCACTGTGAGGCTTGTTACTGTTTCTGGATATTAAATATGCCACGGGGAGCTTGCCATGCTCTGCCATGCGGGCAGGATACTCTCGGTAGCTTCCCAGGCTCTCCGAGAGGGACTGAGGAATCAAACCTGGGTCGGTCTCATAGAAGGCAAACACCCTACCCACTGTGCTATAGCTCCATATATATATATTTTATAGTTTTGTTCTGGGGCTGCACCCAGCAGTGCTCAGGAATCACTCATGGAGGGGAGGGTTCTGGGTGAGGGGCCATATGTGGTGTTGGGGATTGTACCAGAGTTGTGCCCTGCCTGTTGTGCTATATCTCTGGCCCCATGCACCTACATGCTTAACCACTACATGAGACGGCTTCATCTTGTGAAAAAGAGAAATGAACTGAAAAATATATTGCAGGGGTCAAAGAGAGAGTTTGATGGGTCAGAGTACATGCTTTGTATGCTGGAGATCTGAGTTCAATCCCTGTCAGCACTGGAATTCCTAGCATGACCAGGAAGTGACCCCCAAGCAACAGACAAGCCAGGAATCACCCCTGAGCACTACTGGGTATGGTTCCCCCAAAGAAGCATTGCAAATTATGGGAGAGAAAGAGGTCTCTCAAGGAAAATTGTTTCTACTACCTTAGTCAGACTTTTATTATGTATTAGACTGATCTGAATCCCAGAAACGGTCAAGTACCAGAGTTTATTCCAGCTGGTCCAGACCTCTTATGTGGAAAACAGAAAATCCTTGTCTTCAAGTTGTGCCTTTCTGTCATCTTCTTCGCTTTCATAAGTAAGGAGGAAGGATTGGTCCAGCAGACAGCTCCAGTGTCAGGTCAGCTATCTTGCTGTGTAAGGCTAGGTTTGCTCTTCAGACCCACAGCCCCCAGTATTGCCAGGTGTAGTCCCGGTGAGAACCACTCCTTGGATGACCCCAAGCAATGCTGGGAGTGGCCCTATAGCCCTGGGTGTGACCCATATCAAAAAGGGGAGACAATGCCAGGGAGGTAGTACATGTAATCCTGAAAGATAAAAAGTTAATTAATTTTTAATTTCTCATACTTTATTAATTATTTTATGAACTATAAATCTATATTCCCACAGTATTCTTCAAAACCTAAAATAGTACATGTTGGGGGATATTGTTTTTAAACTGTTATTAACAATAGTAAAATTGGGTTCTGCTATTGATTTAATCTACATATTGTCTCCTATGCAAAAGTTGGATTCAGCTCAATGGTTCATCTCTCAGAACTTAGATTAAGTGAACTAAGTGAAATGTCTGGAAGACGTGCACAGAAATGATTGTGGAGCTGTGATTCGATAACTGCTTAAATGTAAATAACTGCTTAAATAACTGCTTAAATGTATATGGTTTCCTGTGAAGCCTTGAATATGGCTCAAAGAATTGTAATACATGTTTTGAATGCAGGAGGCCTGAGTTTGATCCTAATATTTTTATGGCTTACCTTTCTTTTTCCTTCTTCCCATAGAAAAGACCTTGAAAAAAGACAAATTTCAGAGCGATATCAAATGGTGAAACAAATATATTTATCTAACTTTATAGTTAATTTTTAGAGAGCCAAGGAACATATAATATACCACTGAGAAAACTCTACAATTCAGAATGAAATTCTTTTTTTTTTTTCAGTACTGAATTCACAACTCACATTTCTCACGGGACATTCTTGTCTCTACTCAGTAGTAACTTCTAATAGTGCTTGGGGAACTGTATGAAGAACAGGAGTTTGAACTGACTGTCAGTATGCAAGGTAAGTACCTTAACCCATTTAGTATCTTTCTGGCTCCTCCATCTTTTGAAATATCAAGCCAATCACTGTCACTGTCACTGTCATCCCTTTGCTCACCGATTTGTTCGAGCGGGCACCAGTAATGTCTCTCATAGAGAGACTTATTGTTACTGATTTTGGCATATCCAATACGCACGGTAGCTTGCCAGGCTCTGCCGTGAGGGCTCCATACTCTCGGTAGCTTGCCGGGCTCTTCGAGAGGGGCGGAGGAATCAAACACAGGTCAGCTGCGTGAAAGGCAAATGCCCAACTGCTGTGCTATCACTCCAGCCCCATCAAGACAATAGAGGAGGGAATAGATCCTAATCAGTTAGATTTATTTTTAGAGCCTCAAGCTATTCATTGGAACTCTGAAGTTGCCCCTGTGAAACTGAAGATACTTTTTTTTGAAAACTTTTTACTGTTTTTTTAAACATTATTTTGGTTAGGAGTCAATATTCATAAGATAATATAAACACTGAACTTTCCTTTAGTCTCTTTAAAATGTGTGTAATCAATTAGCCAAAAGTCTGTGTCTCTTTTCTTCTCAAAATAAAAATGTTTGGGGTTTAACACTGGTTTGAGACTTGTAGGTTGGACAATATGACAACCCTCCCATGGAAGTCATCACAATGTTATATTTCTTTGACTTAGATTAAACAAAAAACAGAATTTTACAAATAATTCTATACTGAAAAGGATCTCTGGCCCTTGACTGGACAAGATTGCTCAAGAGATACTCCACAATAGGAACTTCCTTGGCATATTCCTTCATTACCATGCAAAAAAAATTCTTGGTGATATTTTTCTCCCCTTTTGGTTCACACACTGATTATGACTATGTTTGGTACCTATGCTATATGATTGTATGTTTGATGAACTGCAGTTGTTCATCATCCTTCACCTTACAATTTGCAATGTTCCCTAGAAAACTACTAAACCTGTAAGTATTAAAGCTATTTTATCATCTGAACTCTACTCACCATAAGACCAAAGTCCCTCATCCAGTTTCTTCTCTGTCTTGTTTTATAGCTTGCTCATATATGTATAGCCTGTGCTACCCAGACACTTCAATATGTATAAGTCGTCTTTTTGCTACTGAAACCCTTTTCTATCAGCTGCTTCTATGATTTCTGTATCATGCAAAAAACTTTACAACTGTAAGGATGGGTTCTTGAACATGAATTATTTAGAGGTATGTAACTTTCATATTGTTTTTTGGCATGTTTGTTTTCTATTTTGATTGCCAATAGAGGATGGGGAGTTTGCAAGGCCTGAAGAGAGAGAGGGGAGATAAGAGGAGGAGATCGAGAGCCAGGGCAGGAAGAATAAAGAGATATTAATTTTTAAAGATTTTTAAATATTGAGATATTTATTCCTAAAGGTCTCACAAGCTATGAATTAAGTGCAATATTTTATCTATACATAAAACTAAGAAACAAGAATAGGAAGGGGATGTCTCTTTCTGAGTCAAAATTCACATCTGGTAGTCTCCCTAGTAATGAGAAAATAATTCTGTAGGCTTTCTGAGAATTCACTGTAGAAATTGTAAAATCTAGTGCCAATTATAATGTGGATCCCTAACTATAGGCACTGATATGACACCACCAACTCATTTCACCCAGGCTAACAGGAAACTGTCAAACCAAAGCCAAACCAAAGCGATTTCTGCTTTTCCTACCTCAGGCTATATCTAAACTATTTGCTGAAAGGTGAAAGATTCAGTATATCCTATTACAGATAATTTCACCCATCTAGTTTTCTTGAACTAAACTCATTTTTTAAACTACAGAGTATGAAATAACCTTGGTGTCATCTCAAAATACCATAACAATGGTCAAATTTTAAAAGAATGACCCAAACATTCAAGGAAACTTTTTAATGTGTTGGGCCTTTATGGGACTTTATCTGAAAGAATAAACATCGTGGTAAAAGAGAATATTCTACATATTGTGTGTACACACACACACACTACACAACATGATTTGATTTCACTAGAAAATATGAAGCCTAAATTATAAATTGGAGTCAGATATAACCTAAAAATGTTCTTCCTATGTTTTAAGTAATAGTGTAGTAATAAGTGTAAGAAATTATTATTATTATTATTGTCATTGTTATTATTTAAGATAGATTTTCTTGGAAATATGGGAACTTTTTGACACATACCAATTTTGCCATGTGTGGAGTTAAGGAGTAAAAATCTTGACACATATCAGTTGTGCATGTGTGGCGTTAAGGAGTAAAAATCTTGAGTCATTGAACATGAATTCTATCTTCACCACTAACTAGGTAATATTGCCACTGAGCTAATCCTGGATACATGATAAAAAATTTGGTTCTGAGTTTCAACCTGTATATCGTATGCAATTCTCCCTCCCTCCCTCCTTCCCTCCCTTCCTCCCTCTCTTCCTGCCTCCCTCCTACTCTTCTTCCTTCCTTCCTTCCTTCCTTCCTTCCTTCCTTCCTTCCTTCCTTCCTTCCTTCCTTCCTTCCTTCCTTCCTTCCTTCCTTCCTTCCTTCCTTCCTCCCTCCCTCCCTCCCTCCCTCCCTCCCTCCCTTCCTTCCTTCCTTCCTTCCTTCCTTCCTTCCTTCCTTCCTTCCTTCCTTCCTTCCTTCCTTCCTTCCTTCCTTCCTTCCTTCCTTCTTTCCTTTCTTCCTTGCAGTACTCAGGGCATCCTCCTAGCTTTGTACTCATGAATCACTCCTGGGGTGTTCAGGAGACCACATGTAGAGCTGTACATCAAATACTCAAACCCAGGTTGGCTGAATCCATGGCTAGCACTTTGCCCACTGTACTAGTTCTCTGGCTCCTTTCGTGTTTGGCAAGAGTAATACCTGGCTCTGTATTAAGGATTGGCCCTTATTGGTACACCAGCAGGCCATACATGATCCTGGGAAGTAGAATCAGGACCATCACCACTGCAATTGCAAACAAAGCATGTACCTTACTTCTTCTACTATTTATCCAAACCTATGTTCCTATGTTTTTTTTCTCTTTTGGGAGACTGGGATGGAGTTGGGGCTACAGCAAGTGGTACTCAGGGCTTACTCCTTTTTTGTATCACTCCTATGTATTCATGAATCACTCCTATGTGTGTTAAGAGTACTATGTAGAGCCAGTATTAAGTCAGAATGGCCACTTGTAAGGCAAATACTGAAACCCTTCTACCATTTGCTGTGCCCTGATTGGCAGTGTAATTTCAATTAGTACTAGTATTTCATGAATGAGTTTAGTAAGAATATACTAATTTAGAATACAATAGATCTTTGCTTGGTACATGGTGAACATACACATACAAAACTTTAATTAGTAAAACATAAAGTATCCACTTTAAACAGAGAAAAATTATACACGTGCATTCATTTAAATTTTGTCAAAATATATTAGATTGCAATCTTAGTTTTGCAACATACAGCACCAAACAGTGGCACTGGTCAGAGCTTGCTTTGAGATAAATGAGGATTTGCCTTTCCTGCACCGACAGCATGAAAAAATTCAAAGAATTCTGCCTGTCATGTGGGTGAAAGTTTCATGCACTCTGTACCTCTGATGTAATGCTAAATGGTAATTGCTCTGAACTTCTTACTGTGTCTTTGCCTTTGAATACTAATACAATTAGTTAAAAGAAACTTTCACTTCTATCACCTATAATTTCAGCTCATCAGGCATCACATGTGATGGAAACAAGAAAATAAAGAAATAACAAGAATTCTCTACTGCCATCTGTAGTTCAACTAGGTAAATTAAGAAAATTTCTATTTAATTCAGTTATACATGCACCGCTTACTTTATGAAAACCAATGGGATATTCATTTTTTTCAGCATCAAAGTTAGAAGTTATTTATGTTGTTTTATTTGGGTATTTTCTTTATTCTACAGCAATGAATCAATATTTCTGATAATCAGTATGAACCAATTATTTTCCTCAGTTAATAATTTCCAACTATCAAATAATTAGTTTCAGGTTAAAAAATTATGATGCCGCATATAACTGGGATAAGTTCTTAATAAAGTTTAATCATATTATATAGACATGGAAGAGATAAAAATATATTGCCATTCATGATTATACTAAATGGTGACCTATAAAATATCTTATAAATGTGGATACCTTTGCTATTTTCTTCTAAAACCTAAGAAAGAGAGTGACAGCTAGATAGGAGCATAATTAACAAGCATAGGAATGCATCCATCCCAATGCCTTAAAAACAATTAAGAATCTGTAAACAGAGGCTGGCAAAGTAGTTCAGTGGTAGCATACATGCCCCCATGTATGGGACCCTGGATTCTATTCTTTACACCACATTAAGAAAAGAAGTTATAAACAAATTTAAAGTGGAGTAAACAAGGATGTTAGTTATGCTGCTTTCGGGACAATTCAGTGAGGTAACAGAGAATCTTATCTTCTTCTTATTGTATTTTTTTTTACTTAGGTATCATTCTCTAGAAAAATTCAACAAACTTATGCAATTGTTTAGAAAGAAATTACAATGATTTAGAAATTGAAGAAAATAGGCATGGACTCTTTTGGACATTTAATCGTAAATAAGATTAACATTTTATGTTTTACATGAAGTAATAATTTTTTTCTTTTTTATGTTTTTTTCCCATTGGAACACTGTGAGATACAGTTGCAAAACTTTCATGATTGAGTTTCAGTCATACAATGATCAAACACCCATCCCTCTACCAGTTACATTTCTACCACCAATGTCCCCAAAATGCCTGTCCACCCTGTCTCACCACACTCCCTGCCTCTGTGGCAGACAATTTTCCTCTTACTCTGTTTCTACTTTTGGGCATTAGGTTTGCAATTCAGATACTGAGAGGTCATCATGTTTAGACTTTAGTCTACTGTTAGCACACATCTCCGATTCCAAGAGGTCCCTCCAACCATCATTGACTTAGTGATTCCTTCTCTATCCCATCTGCCTTCTTCCCCAGGTTATAAGTAGATAGGCATGGAGAGTATCATGCTAACTGAAATGAGTCAAAAAGAGAGTGACAGACATAGAATTACTGCACTCATTTGTGGAATATAAAATAAGATAATATGAGATAACACCCAATGACAGTAGAGACAAGGGCCAGAAAGATTGCTCCACAGTTGTAAGTAAAATAGTTTTAGGAAAATATGAGTGGAGAAATAGACAGAGAACGCAAGCTTCACCAGACAGGGGAAAGGCCAAACAAAGTACCCATGGCAGGTTTGGGCCAATCTCCCGGGTGGAGAAGTACATAAAGTGCCTTTATAAACCTATGTTTGATTTGTTTGGTTTTGGTGAACCCAGAAAATTTCCTTGAAACTTATTTAGAAAGAGGTGAGTGGGGAGAAAAAGAGGAGTGCATGTTTGAGAGAGAACACAGGCTTCTCCAGAGAAGAAACACAGAGACAGGCAAGCAAATGCATGTTCAAGGGAGAACACAGGCATGAAGAGCAGGCGACAATGTTGGTTTTCGAGCAGGGCTTCTTCCAAACTGCCCTGGCCTGGAATTCTCTGCAAACAGAAAATTTATTCTGGATGTTTCCACAGGGGAAAAGCCTTGGACTCTTGGTCACCCTTTCTTATTCCTATCCTGACCTTTAGATTCTCTTTAAGTTTCTCCTTTCCCGAGGGTGTCCACACTATTCTGGGTGGTGCTTCTGAAAGGTGCTGTTTCTGCATCTGGGTGCTGAGTCATTTTCTCCACCTCCAAAGAACTTGGTATTTACACATTAAATGAATGTAAGTGGTCTTCATGCCTGTGAGCTACATCAGGGACAGGGATTCTTTTTTCCCCAGTTTTATTATTTATCTAAAATCTAATTACCAGTTGCCACCATCTCTTGAACTGAATAACCCTCACCCAGCTCTCACTCCCATTAAATCATTTAAGTGGTACACGGATAAAGGACCATTTTGTATCTCTAATTGCTACTGGCAAAACGGTATAGACCTACCCCTGTATGTGAGTAAAATCTCTGCTAAAGTAGCATTTATCGGGCCCAGGCACTTGTCCGATAAATGGTTTGTTAGGTTTTAACATTGTTCATCTAAAAGTGAATATAGATGAACTTTCTTATTTGTTCATTTGGTTTTTTGCTTGTTTACTTTAAACATTAGATCATGGAGGAGAAATGAAAAAGCTTTTCCTGACACAGGAAGAGCAGAATGTTTAAGAAAACAAGACCATAATGGCCACAGCATAAGCTTTTCTTCCTTACTTTTACATTCTGACAAATTTGCTATAAAAGAAAAGTGTTAGCTCCTGCTTCTGTTGGTTTTCCTAAAAAGACATATTCACATCAAAAGGATAGCTATGTGTTTTTTTTTTTTTTGTAGCTACGTAACATTTGGAAGAGAAAAGCGGAGAAAAGGGAAGTCTGGTTTTTCTTGTAAAGGAGTTTTAAGCCCTCATATGTTGACTTATCTTCTATCAATATCTGGTCATTGTTTGAGGTATATGGAACTATTTTATCCTGGACAGATAAAACTTACTGGTCTAGTCCATAAAATATTTCTCTCTATTCTCTAAGAACTTTCTCTGCCTCATCCACATTGTCATAAGAGAAACTATTGTTCTACACTACAACCTATCTTGTCACTTTCTCATTCTTTTGCCTATTGTTTTTTTTCATATTAACCTGTTTTATTGATGTTCATTTCCTTTCTTCCTGAAGTTTCCCTTGCCATACCACTTTGTTTATTTTATAGCAGGAAAAATAACTTCTATATTATTGATTTTATGCTTGCCTATTTTATGTTCTTGACTTTGTCTACTCTTGATTGTAAACAGAGGCCGCTCCAAGTTGATTATCCATAGCGTCAGTTTCATTATGAAGGATGATAATTTTTGTTATGAATTAATGACACTATAATGAAAACACTAGTAATTCTTTAGAGGAATAATATTTTTATTTCAGTACAATTACTCATGAATTAAGATAAAGACCAGTAAAATAAAGTAAAAAGGTAAAATAAATGTGGTTTTTACCAAAATGTAAGATTTAACAAGCAACCCGCTGTTTTTAAAACATCACCAGCTACTTAAGAAGCTGAAATACAGAAATGAAAAAGCAGAGAAAATAATCAAAACAAAGGATTGCCTTAGTCACAGAAACTAGGTTTAGAATTACGACAAAAATTCTGTTCTCAGGAATATATTTGTGTTATCACTTTTTAAGTAACAATAAATCAAAGCATGATTGGATAATATGAAGTATAAAAAGGGTCTCAATACATTGGTCTCAGTATGTTTTTCAAGCCACCTA
This sequence comes from Sorex araneus, assembly GCF_027595985.1. Lineage (NCBI taxonomy): Eukaryota > Metazoa > Chordata > Mammalia > Eulipotyphla > Soricidae > Sorex > Sorex araneus. The sequence goes on from NC_073302.1 coordinate 217,098,941, forward strand.
AGGGAACGAACTCTGGGGCCATTTCTGGTCAAACACCGTGACTCAGTAGATCTGTACTAGGGTCCTGTGTTGCTGACCCCACAGTGTCAGGAACCTCCATAGCCACGCTTAAAAATGCTCAAGAGATCATGTGGTCCCAGAGATGGGTCCAGGTTGGGTACATTCAGAGAATGTGCCATAGCCCCTGCATTGTCTTGCAGGCACAGTGGACCATCAGTATTTAAAGTACATGCTTCTTACTAGAGTAATAAATATCATGGTAATTAACTATTTTTCTATTATATATTTTGGTGTACTGATTTTTTGTTGGTGTTAATTGCAGAGAAAACACCTAGAAATTCGTTAGGAACACTAGGTATATATACACTCCAAGGGGTGGTTCCTGGAGTTCAAATCCAAGTTCTCAAACATAGGCATGGCCTCTACCACTTGAGTCATATTCCCAGCACTTGTTGTACTGAACTTTAAAAACCATATTTTTCTTTTGAATTCATTGCTGTCTATTTTTCATGTAGATTTCTAAATTGTTGAGCTATTCCTGACAGTTAATGGAGACTGTAGCCAAAATTTTAAAGGAAACCTGTTCTTTCTCCTGAATCTAAATGTCCATTAGCAGCCACTTAACTCACTCTGAACTTCCTTGTCTCTGTGTGAATCTTCATTTATCAGATTGCATTTTTCTGCTGCTAAAAGATGTCTGGAGTACCTTAGTCTCTAGACTCTCCATCTCTCCATTTGTAAACTCTTACCTAAGCCCTGGTTTTCTTCCTTAGGGCACACATATCTCCACTCAGTCTGATAACAGGTATTGAACTTTATCACTGCATCACTGTCAACCTGTTGCTCCCCAATATGCTCGAGCGGGCATCAGTAATGGCTCCATTGTGAGACTTGTTGTTACTGTTTTTGGCATATCTAATACACCACAGGGAGCTTGCCATGCTCTGCCGTGTGGGCAGGGTACTCTGGGTAGCTTGCCAGGCTCTCTGAGAGGGATGGAGGAATTGAACCCCGGTCAGCAACATTCAAGGCAAATGCCCTGCCCGCTGTGCTATCGCTCCAACCTGGTTGAAGTTTAACTTTTCTAATTTTCCTGTCTGTACAGAGTGTTTCTGATTTCCATCCCAAACCAACATGAAGAAGGTACTTAGAGCTTCTTGCCCCAGTCTAATAAAACATGTAACTAAAACTTGTTAAAGCATTTGTAAAGCATCTAAATGTTCTATTTCAATTTTAGGAGTTAGCAGCATCAGAAATTAACTGCAAACTAAAAAGAAACTACAAACAAAATAGGAAGATTTTAAAAATATATTTATTTATTTATTTATTGCTTTTTGGGTCACACCCAGCGATGCTCAGGGGTTACGCCTGAGTCTGCACTAAGAAATTACTCCTGGTGATGCTCGGGGACCATGTGGGATGCTGGGAATTGAACCCAGGCCGGCCTCCTGCAAGGCAAATGCCCTCCCTGTTGTACTATCGCTCCAATCACGATTTTTTTTGGTAGCAGTTAAATGATATTAGGATTCAAATGACCAGTCCTTAAAAAAAAAAAAATATTTGATGAGAAGCAGACCCTCTGCACTAAAGACTGTGATCCTGAGGTCTCCTAACCCATTTTGGCACCAGAGCGGCTTCTTGCAGGCATGCATTTTGACTGTGAACTGAGCTAAAATATTAGAAACCCAAAACTGCGCGACTCAGAGTCTTCACTCTCAGCAATGAAGAGAAATTATTAGATGATGCCTATTCAGCAGGCCTGATTGTTGGGGAAAATTTCCAAACAATAATAGTGAGTTCTGTATGGAAATATGGAATGTACTCAAAGTATATAGAGAATAAAGGGAATATCATTAGCTACTTAGGTGGGGGGGTGGGAGGGGGTGTATTGAGGTTCTTGGTGTTGGAACATGTGCACTGGTGAAGGGATGGGGGTTTAATCAGTATTTGACTGTGACTTAAACCTGAAGGCTTTGTAATTTTTTTTCACAGTGATTCAATAAAATATTTCTTATTAAAAAAATACTTCATGAAACTGTCTAGAATACATGCTTATAGAGTTTTAATTGGGAGGCTCTTCTAATAATACAGTTTGTGAAGAGTGAAGAAATCAGGAATATGAGTGATTTTTTCTTGATTCATAATTCTTAAAAAATAGTTCTTTTCTAAGTAGTGTAATCCTGAAGGAAATATCTGAAAATATACTGATTCTTTTTGTTGTTGTTGTTAAATCCAAATAAAGGCTATAATGATAACTTAAGACCAGCTGTGTCTCTTGTGTATAATGACTCTTTTTATCTTCATTTAATACTTTTAGAAATCTCAGTATGTCTAATTTTCCTCTTTTCTGCTGAAATACTAGATCTCAGAATCCTCATATTTTTAACTAATAATTTAAATAACTTACTTAAATTAACAACTGATTTATTTTTAAATATTTACTTCAAAATCTGCATTTTTGTTTATAACACAAAATAACTTATTGTTAATGCACTTAGAAACAATTTTAAATTGTGTATAGACTACATAAGTACATAGAATATTTTTCTAAACCTTTGAAAGAGTGAAATTCTAGTTTAAAAAAAATCATCCAAGAAATGGACATATAATTGCTTCTGAAGCCTAAGATATGACAATATGTTGACAGTAACATTATATGCCACATACTGATATAGATCTTATCTAGAAAATTTTTAGATTATTTTTTTCATTTTCTTTTTCCTAGTCTTACATGTAATGGCTGATAAGGCTGATATTAGCTATGTTCCTGTGAGAAATAAATGTCTCTAATACTATAGCCTCTTACGTTGTTCAAACACCCATTTCAATCCAAATTAAGGTAATCCAGGTGCAATGAAATAATTAATAAATAACACCTACGTTATCCCCACACTCCCCTTTCCCAGTGATGGCCCTTTAATGGAAGCTGTGAGTCAACACACATCTTAGTCCGCTGAAACAGGGATTAATTATAATGAGTTAAGTCCCTTGCAAGAATTTCTATGAAATGTGGTTCCCCGTCCCTATGCTTAGGTGTGGTTGATGAGAAGTATAAATATCACAATTAGGGCGGCTCTCAAAACCACCATTTCTAGAGCTTCCTTTTAACTTAAGAGGCCTCTGTGGTGGCTACCTTACAGTTTAAAGGTCATTCTGCTAATTCGTAATTTTTTTCATTTTCACAAATAAAATTGTGGGGTTGCTACAGTAGGAGTGGTAGGTCTGCTACGAGTGCCAACATTAATTAGTCTTCCTTGATCGAGCCCCTTTTTAATTAAGGATTTCATCCTGTAGTTTGGAGCAGGTAAGCAGCATCTGTTAGGTGGTAGCCTAGGCTACATATGGCTTCATCAGCGGTGAAGGGGGTTGATTCTTCTGACTTGCAATGTCCAATAAGAACTAAAAGCAAAAACTCAACTCATCTCTTGGAGCATTCTTGGGAGGCGCCGTCTTCCCCAGCCAGTGGCATCGAAGTTGCAACCCAGTATCAGTGACGAGCCAGAGATTCACAGTACAGATTCCAACTTCTTAGTCCACACTCATCAAACCAGTTCTGACAACAACAGCAGTTCAAAATGTTCTGATCAGCTCTTCAATGATTAGCCAAAAAAAAATTCTTATTACTACCAACATGGTTTCATCACAGAATTCAGCCAATGAATCAAAGACATTGCAGAGAAAACATGAAGACGATGACAATGATACTACGTAAAAAATATAGTCAAGATGCATTTCAAATGTGTAGTCGACTTTGAGCCTGTATACTAAATGAGAACATTCTAGATCTTTTCAAGCGTTATCTTAGAAATCATGAATATAGCTACAATAGTTAGAACTGTTAAGATTTAAAAGTGAGCACCTTTTTTTTATTAGGCTAAAAGTACAAAGTGTTTTCTTAGTTTTATTAATGTTGCGACCTACTGTGGTGGTTCTATTTTTGGAAGCAGTTTTCTCCCAGGATCATTGGCAACAGCACTAAAGTTTCGGTTTTTGCAGTCTTACTGGCCTTACCAGGCGTGCAGGCAAGAGACTCTCTGGCCCGCATGCCTGGCTGTCTTCCCCAGGGCCCCTCGGAGGGGATTGGCTCCAGCTTCCCTCCCCACCCCGAGCAGAGCTCCTGGCAACTGAAGACCACTGGAACCTAGCTACAGCCATGCTAGAGGCCCTTTCCACACACTCGGACAGGCCTCATGCATGAAGGTACAGGCAGAGGAACCCAGGTGTGTGTAATCCCATCAACAGCCAACATCCAGAGAGAGACTTAAAAGCAAGCTCTCAGAAGCGAGCTGCCACTTTGCGGCTGCACAATATCTTATAGTCTACGTATCCCTCTGGGAGAAACTGGCAATCTTCTGAGAGTTTCCTGCCCACATGGGACAGCTTTGCAAGCTTCCCATGGTGTATTCATATGCTAAATCCAGTAACAAGCTGGATCTCATTCCCCTGACCCTGAAAGACCCCTCAGTGTGACATCATTGGTAGGGCCCAGTCGAGATAGACTTCTAAGATCTCAGGGAAAGGACAAAATGAGAAGTTACTGAGCCCATCCAAGAAATCGGTGATTAATGGGATTTCGTGATCGTGACTAGCCTTACCTTACAATTTCTAACATACATTCAACTGCTACTTCCTTTCCGTAAGGTCAAACAGTCACCAACTTTTCTGAACAGATCTAAATGTAGGGCCATAGTTTGGATCCATTTGAATGTATCTGTTTCTTAGTGTTCATTATTCCCCAACTCCTCAAATGTGTCTGGATCCTCCATTAATTTTCTGCACCCTCTACTCATAAAAGATTTTCTTCCTATGACAATTTAATTTAAAAGTCAAAAAATAGAATATTAAATAATTCTTGATAATACAGCCTCATGTCATTTTCAGGCTATTGTATAAATCTGCTCTTTAAATGCCTTGATGTGCACTTAAACCCAAAGGGTTTGCATTTACTTTTTTGTCTCTATGCCAGAGCTATTGTGTTTTGTCCTTTTATATTTAATGCCATACTCTGCTTTGGACAGGTAGTTTTTTAGTCATTTACATTCAATTTCACTCCCATTTTTTTAAATTGATAATTCCACTCTATATCACAATTCTAAATTTAACTTAGATACTACTACTTAAAATCTGCCTTAATAATTTATTTACACTGGGATTAGGCAAAATCACTGAAAACAAAGTTGTTTTTTTTTCTTTTTACCACATGCATGGATTGGAGCCATAGCACAATGGGTAGGGTGTTTGCCTTGCATGCGGCCAACCCGGGCTTGATTCCTCCATTTCTCTCAGAGAGCCCGGCAAGCTACTGAGATTATCACACCCACACAACAGAGCCTGGCAAGCTCCCTGTGGCGTATTCTATATGTCAATAACAGTAACAACAAGTCTCACAATGGAGATGTTACTGGTGCCCACTCTAGCAAATCTATGAACAACAGGATGACAGTGCTACAGTGCTACAAATGCAATAATTTCACGTTATGTACATTTCACAAACTGTATTCTTAGAAAAGCCTCCCCACTAAACGCTTTAAACATATGTTCCAGAATATGCTTCATAATGGACCCAACCTATGAGAACTGGTTTTCAGATTAGTACTAGGAATACCCTACAGATGATGTCAATGAAGACTCTATCTCAGGTGATAGTTGGAGGGTTTTCAAGACTAGGGTCATTGTTAAAACCTCCATCAGTGAAGAAACACATTGAAATTCAGCAGAAGAGAGTAAAATGCACTTAAAGGTGTAATTTTGAAGGCATTTGAGTGTTCCAGGAAGGAAAAAATGTATGAAAATTGTGAATTCAGATGGATGATGCCATCATGAACTGAATTATGATAAATATAAGGTAATTAGATAAGCCAGAAAATATTTTTAGTAGTTTGTAATAGAGTCTTTTCTCATCAGCCAGAGACAAAGGAAAAAATGTGACATTCAATTCTAGGACTTAAGCATAAGGTTAGCAGAACCTCAGAAAAAGATAAGCTATATAATATTGTACGTATACTATACTGATAAATCTCTTGATCATGAAGAAATAGGACCTGGAGACTTGAAATGATTACTCTGGTTAGAAGTTGATAATGCCCCAGAAATCTAACACTTTAGACCAACTTTAGTTTAATTATCTCCCATAAGTGCTTTATCACTCTCTGTTGTTTAAATATGATGCAGAATTTGGTTACATAATGTGTACTCCCCTCAGGAGTTATACCCTCTGCTTTTCTCTATATGAGACATACACATAAAAAAAGGGTGAATGCATAATTGATCGTGCTTTGCCATTTACCCTACATTAAAAGATAAAAGACAATGAGATAGTGATAATGTGAAATAATAAAAAACTCAGGAGCTAGTCAAGCTGCAAGGGTAAGAGTAAGGATAAGTAAACAAACTCTGAAACTGAAGACATGGAATCAAGAAGAGTTAGGATGCAAGATAAAATGAGAGTGTAGCAACAAGGGATTGCAAAGAATTCAATGAAGCCTGTAAAATGTCCCCCCAGAAAATAGCTGAAGGTAGCCCTGTAGATGCATCAGAATATCCAACACTGGTCAGAAAGTCACACTAGATTTTTGCAATAATGGAAAGATTTTATTCAGAGAAGGATGGATGAGAGTGATCAGTGATGTACATGAAGATTCTTTGCTCCAACATTGCTCCATAGCTGTGCTCAATGAACTATAGCAGTGTCAAAAATTCATCCAGGGGTCGCTGGATGCAAAGCATGCCCTCCAGATTGTTTAGCAATCTCCCCAGCCCGGGAAAGTCTTCTATTAAATTTAATTTGGCAGAATTCCCATTGACCTCCTTATCACTTTGTTACAGGGAATAATTTATACAGTGAGAAGGAGGAATTGATACTCCTAACTTGTTTATTTCTTGAAAATGGGAGGTGAATTTCTGGACAAATAGGATGGGGTCCCTGAGTAAAAACAAGAAGTGGGTTTTGGACAGTTTGAGATCTCCAAAGGAAAAGCAGATCTAAGGATAAGTAGAATGATGCTATATTTTTGTTCATTTCTTCCTAAAAATGTAACTCCCGGTAGATTTTTAATTTCTCTCATTGTTACAAAGGTAGTGGCACCAAATGGGAGTAGTTTTGCGAATAAGTTTGTGCTGGTTGTCCTGCCTATAAAGCAGCTAGGGAGTGTTTTCTGCTCTTCCAATACATTTCCTGCAAAACCACGTGAAGGAGTTATGTCATTTTGTTGAAACACCCCAGTCTAACCCTGATTCTTTAGGCTATGGTTTCAGTCCCATCTTCTTTGATTCTCATACTTCAGTGTTCAGGAATTAGGAACCATGACCAATCTTATTGCTTCCACTATAGCACTGTCGTCCCATTGTTCATTGATTTGCTTGAGCGGGCACCAGTTACATCCCATTGTGAGACTTGTTGTTACTGTTTTTGACATATCGAATATGCCACGGGTAACTTGCCAGGCTCTGCTGTGCAGGTGGGATACTCTCGTTAGAAGGCCAGGCTCTCTGAGAGGGATGGAGGAATCAAACCTGGGTCAGCCGCATGCAAGGCAAACACTCTACCTGCTGTGCTATCATTCCAGTGCTCCTCTTGATAAGGGGCATCATTTTAAAGATAGAGGATGAATAATATTGGAGAAAGAAAGTTTTAGAACATAGAAGATACCAAGAGATAAAACAGTTTGACAAGTTGAAAACTCAGTCCTCAGACACAAAGAATTAATTAAAACAAAAATAACTCCTCAAAAGAAGCATAGAAAGTTGAATATTACAAAGCAGGGTAAAAAAAAGACAAATCATAAAAGCTAAAGTAATTTTTTTTATCACTCAGTGATTTGCTTTTTACCATAGGAGCAGATACAATCTATCAATAGTTCATAGGAATATTTTGTGGTCAGTTTCAGATTAATCTTGCTCTATAGGTATGTGGTATTCACAGAGGCATTGTTAGAGGGTAAGTTCAGCTCTGGGGTGAGAATATCTAGCTTTGTTCTTTAGGGTTTTTTGAGAAACCCTGTAGTTTTTCTATAGTATACCCAAACATGCCTTGGTTTGTGAAGACCCTCTCTACCATCATAGTAGAATCTTCTACAAGACAGTCAAGTCTGGTCCATTCGAAGATATTTTTCCATTTAGGTATGACCAAAAGGAAGCTCTTCTAGAGATTGGGAATAAAACGGCAGGATTTAAAGTAGATAATCCCTTCAACTTTTCATCGGGATTGGCTGAAAATATAGTAATGTTTACTCAGGCATAGAGAATGCTCCACTGCCTTTTCTCTGGTGTATGTGTGTGTGTGTGTGTGTGTGTGTGTGTGTGTGTGTGCGTGTGTGTGTACCATAAAAGAGTCTCAGGTCAACTTTCCATTTCCTGTGAGATGTCAGAGGAGGCATTTACTGTCTTTAGACAAATAGGACTTCCTGGTATGGTCTTCCCAGCTGCTTAGAAATTACTCATGAGCCACAGGAGCCACAGATTCTTAGTTAATTCCTGAAGATCTCTTTTCTCCTTTTTAATTCTCATTTAGCAACAAATAAAGGTCTTGTTGATACTTGGAGCATAACCACTTGAATATTCTATCTTGTTTTAGCTTCTCCTGTCCCCTGAGGTTGTGAGGTTGTGATACTCACAATGGCCTTGTGGGTAAGATGAGTTATGCAATCAGGTGTTGGGGAAATTTACATATTAATTTTCCTTCACTTTAAATATTTTATTGGATCCCCCAAGTTTGAAATAGATATTCTACAAGATCTAGCTGTTCCAAGAAATGCTCTTATTTACGTTCAGTTAATAAGAATAAGAGCCCTTGATTAGTCCTGCCTTTCAGTTTGTATGAGACCTCTTTCACCATTTAGTTCTAAATCCCAACTATCTGGGATTTATCTTAGATAGCATGAGGCTATATTATTTGAGCCCTTTCACTTTATTATGTTATTTATAAATTATATTTATTGTGAGGATCCCAAAGTCCTGGAAATAATTTATTTCCTCAGGAGACCATTTTCATCAATAAATAAATAAATAAAAACGAAAATGATACAGCTTGTCAAGTTATTAATGGGCTACTTTTAAATATTTTTAAAGTAATAGTGGAAACTAAATTAATAATTTTCATTACTCCTGTTAGAGATACAAGGGTTCTGACACCATAGAAATCTATTGTAATCCAAAACATGTCAAAATCAGTGTCATTGTTGAAGGATTTATTAGTGTGCTTTAAAAGCCTGCATCTTCTTATGAATAAATAAAACTGAAGAAGTGCTTGCCTGGAGGTAATAAATACATATTAAATATGTTTGCTACAAGCCTTAAGTATGTAGTTTCATGTAACTTTGGATTATAGCTTTTCTTTCCATACATCCTGAACTCTGCACCTTGTATTAGAGAAAATTAGTTTGATAACTTTTTCCAGCTTGGGGGCCACACAGAGTAGTTACTCAGAGTTACATTGGCTCTGCACTCAGGGATCACTTCTGAAACTGCTTCAAGGACCATTTTGTCATGCCAGGGATAAATCTGGGTTGGCAGCATACAAAGAAAGAGCACTGTCTACAGTATTATCTACCCCCTTAATTTGATATCTTTAGAAGCAAATAGATATGTCAAATACTGCATTTTTTCAAATAGCAGTAGCCTAGTAAGCTAACTTAAAATATAGAAAAATCGTCAGTTTTAAAACAAGCCTAGATCACAATAATCATAAATATTAACCCTAGCATTTGATCCTAACACATAAGTACTTGGTACCTCTCAAGAGAAAACTAAGACCATTTATGTATGTATCCTCATTTAAATATTTACAGAAAATATTGTGATCCATAGCAACTGTTTTAAAATCAAACAAAATACTCTAATATTTAACAAATAATCTATGATTCACAAAATACAGTAAAAAATTGTGATATAAAAAAGGAAAGTAGGTGAATAATTCTACATCTAATAAGGCATCTAACCATCTAGAATTATACCACACAGTCACCCTATCTTAAATGAAAATATAGCATTTTTTGTTTCTTTTGTTTTGGGGCCACACTTGCCAGTACTCAGGGGTCACTCCTGATGGTTTTCAGGTCTCCATATGTGGTGACTGTGATTGAACTGGGGTGGTCTCATGAAGGTCAAGAACATTAACTAAACTGTTATTGTTCCTTCCCTTAAACTGGGCTACTGATTAAAAAATAATTCTTTTATTTCCATTAACTTCGATTTCTGTCACTGTAATCCTGTTGTTCATTGATTTGTTCGAGTGAGCACAGGTAATATCTTCATTGTGAGACTTCTTGTTACCATTTTTGGCATATTGAATATGCCATGGGGAGCTAGCCAGGCTCTGCTGTGCAAGCGGGATACTCTCGGTAGCTGGCTAGGATCTCTGAAAGGGACAAAGGAATCAAACCCAGGTTGGCCATGTGCAAGGCAAACGCCCTACTTGCTGGGTTATTGCTCCAGTCCAACTTCAATTTCATGCACTGAAATCTTAAATTAACTCTGAACTCTTAAAAGTTGAATTCCCTAATTTCAAATTTTCAATTGTAAAATTATTATTATTATTTAAGACTTACAAATATATTATTAGATTATCTAAAATGTGCTCCTGACAGTGTAATTTTTCATATGACATCAATACATTCTATCTGTAGATATTAAATTCCCAATTTCAAGTGTAAACTTAAGTACTTAGTATCCTTATTGAACCTTGTCATACAGGTCAGTTATTATTTTCTTCTAGACAATCTGAATTTTTGAATAATAAGCATATATAGACCAAAAATACAATGCTCAATATCAAAACTTTAAGGATATGCATTTATTCTATTAAATCCTTAGTTTTAACTAGATAAAATTTATCAATTATATCTCTACAGTATGATTTGCACATAGTATTTTTTTTTTCTTTTTGGGTCACACTTGGCAATGCACAGGGATTACCTTCTGGCTTTGCACTCAGGAGTTACTCCTGGCGGTGCTCAGGGGACCATATGGGATGATGGGAATTGAACCCAGGTCAGCCACGTGCAAGGCAAATGCCCTACCTGCTGTGCTATTGCTCCAGCCCATGATTTGCACATAGTATTTTATGTTATTCTGACACTACTTTCTGGAGCTAAAAACACAAGTGGAGGAAGACGCATGATACGTATTGAAATACAATCAATCAAGTTCTAAAATGACCAGAACAAGACCCTATGCAACAGAGGGCTCTGTCATATCACCAGGGAAATTTAACTCGCCAAGCCAAAATCAGGAGCTGATTGATAGAATAGTGGGTAAGACACGTGCTTTGCATGCTGCTAACGATGTTGCATCCCTGTCACCACATATGGTCCCTTGAGTCCTATTAGGATTGGTTCCTGAGTGTAGAGTGAGGAATAAGCCCTGAAGAACACTCATTATGACTCATAAACTAAATAAATAAATTTTAAAAGGCTAACCTTAGTAAAACAATTAAGATATACACGGCTATTAGTACAAACAAATCTAGTAAAGTCATCATTGCACAATTTCAAAACCAACGGTTAAGAAATCAGCTTGTAACAACCTCAATTTTCAGGACAAATCAAACAGATAAAACAAGAACTCTTCTAACAACACCAAAGTGCCCCAAATAAATTGATCTTGAACAACTCGGTGGTTTCCACCTTCTCTGTTGTCTTTATTTCCTGAGGCTCTAATCTAGAACCTTTATTTGGATTCTAAAACAAGAACTGAGTTCCCAACCCAGGATCTAGTCACACTCTGACTCTAACCCACTAAGATTTCTGCAAGGAGAGATATGGTTATAATCATCAGTCCTTCTGAAAACAATGAATAATAAATTTCAAGTCTTTATATTAAGATTGCTCACAAGAAGCAAATATTAGACCTCCCAAGGAAAAAAGAAATTCTTAGGATTTACTATGATTGTCCAAAGAAGTATCTTATTTCAGCAACTGGCCTTTGCATCAAGAGTATGTTTGCCCAGGCAGGGAGGAAACCCTTCAACCCCTCTACAGAAGTTTCCAAGCAGCTGCATGGCTATAGTGGAAGCCTTCCCTTGCCAGAAGAGGGTCTAGCTCTAATCCCTTTATGATTACCGTTTGAAGCCAACTGAGGGCCTGGTTCCTGGTGCATCAGAAAACCAAACACTGCCATACCAGCTTTTGCAAAAATAGAAAGGTGTTTATTGTATCCCAAAGTGCAATGTAGGTAGAACTCTCAGATCTACATCTGTGTCCTATAATATCTGACAACAGTTTATAGAAATAAAAGGAAGACCTTAAACATTCTATTTCCCAGTTTCTTGAATTAAAGGAGGTATTTTTTTGACAAACAGGATGAGGGTCTAAAGTTAAAGCAGGAGATCTTGAAGTTAATAGGAGGATGTGCTTTCTCTGCATTTTCTTCTGAAATATAATTGCATGTTTTTGGTGGTTTTGGCTATTTTGAAGATAAAAGACAAGTGGGACCAAGTGCAGACAGATGACTGAGCTTCTGTTTGTTATTCTTTTCTTCACAACAATTGAAACATATTTGTAACTTCTGCAAATCCATTCTCTGAAAAGTGTAGTGTCAAAGAGTTGTGATAGTTAGTCTACACCAACAAAGTTTACCAATGTAAAGTCGACCTGTTTCTTTGGGCCATTTTCTGTGATTGTGTTCAAGCACAATGCATCTTAGAAGCTTAGAAAAAGATGGTTCACTCAGAGAAAGAGGTGGTACTAGATATACCATGGAAAGGGTTGTGAAAAAAATAAAAATATCTTGTAAGAATAAATATATAATAATCAAATCCAGAAAACTTGCTAACAATAAGGCAGCAAAAAAGACACTACATTCAGCATTTTTTTTTGCTATTTGGGTCACACCCAGCAATGCACAGGGGTTACTCCTGGCTCTGCACTCAAGAATTACCCCTGGCAGTGCTCAGGGGACCATATGGGATGCTGGGAATCCAACCCGGGTTGGCCACCTGCAAGGCAAACACCCTACCCTCTATGCTTTGCTCCAGCTCCTATTCAACATTTTTTAAAGGAAAATATGTATCCACATTATTTATTACTCAGATGTTTTGTCCTCTGCAGATAAGTGACTGCTGAATTATTGGGAAACCTGAGAAAACTGTGTATGAACACTCCTCAAATATCAGAGGCAGTTTATTAACCTGCAAATCATCTGAAGCATACTGGAAGCAACTATCATCATATTAACATGACTAGAAATAAAAATATAACTCTATCCCAACAAAAACTATAAGCTAGTTTTTAATAATCTTACCAACAGCTATGAATATTTTAAACATGTTAGGTGCTATATATAAAAATTGCATTGTGGTTGTTATTCTTAATAAAGCAATAGAAATTGAATTCAGATACCTGGATGCTAGTATTATGTATTTTTCTTACATTCATAAGATATGATTCAATAGAACATATTCAACATGTGGATGATAGTGTGCCAATGAGAATATCTATGAAAGGCAACCTCATTTCTAGCCAAAATCAGGCAATACTCTTTTGACTTTTCTAACAGATTTCACCTGCCTTTTAAAATACAAATATACAATGTATACAAATTCACAATTTTACTAAGTATCAGAATTGGATATAAAACTGTAATAACCATTTTAAGAGATAAGTTTGGAAAGATTTGTATCTGCATATTAAGCAATGGTAATTTTAGGTTATAGAAGAGCAGATATGATGGTAATTTTCTCTTCATGTGCATTGTCTTCCCACTCAGCCCTGACTGGTCCTTTAATGTTGTTTGCTATGAATGTCTTCTCTCAGATTATCCTATCTTCCCTTGACCTCAATTATTATCCATTGATTGTTAATAAAAGAAGAAAACAGCAGAGAAAAAGAAGTGTGAGTGACATTTCCTATCCCCTTTCTCTTAGATAGGCATTTCAGTTATTTTTAATAGTAAAATTCTTCCATGGTCTTAAATATAATCAATGATAACATTATATGTTCCTGTGCCTCTCTAAACAAGAGATGATAATGATTTTCCCTGATATTAGACTCAACTTTCATTACTATATCTTCAGTTTTCTTTTTTTTTAATTTTATTTTTTTTATTAATGAGTCACCATGACAGTGCAGTTACAGAGTTTCATGCCTGTGTTACAGTCATATAATACTCGAGTACCCATCCCTCAACCAGTGCCCATTCTCCTCCATCAATGGCCCCAGGGTCCCTCCCCCACCTCCGCCATCCCCCCTGCCCCCGTGACAGGGAGTTCCTTAGTGTTCTCTCTCTCCTTTTGGGTGTTATGGTTTGAATGGAGATATTGGGTAGCTATCCTGTTCAATCTATAGTCTGCTTTCAACCCACCTCTCCTATCTGAGTGGATCCTCCACTGCACTTTTGTGGGTGTTCCCTTCTCTGTCTGAGCTCCCCTCTCCCCCAGTATGTGAGGTCAGCTTTAGTTTTCTTTTAACTTTATTAAAACTCCTGTGAATGATAACACTCTTTACCTGTTTTTCAGAAAATAAACAGTTTGAGTGTACTGTTTCCTGGGACAAGGGAGCTTTTATTCCTTTATGTCTTGTTTTTTACAATAAACATATGCATTTATAATTTCAAATTTTTTAATGAAATTGTATTTATATCACCATGTCATTTCTATGCTACAGAGAAAATTATAAGCTTGTGACTATTTGAAAACATTAATAACCATATGGAAGCTGATGCAATGACTAATTTTTTCTTTGTCAGTTGGTTTTCATTTTACTTCAATGGCTGATTCCAAAAGAAAATGTTTAAGAGAGGCAAACATAAAGAATGGAGGTGTTAATGGTTCTGAGTTTACAGTTCACATACTGAAGATCAGTGCTGTGGTTGGCTGCATGCAAAGCAAGAACCTTAACCCCTGTACTACCTTTTGGGCAAACTATGTTTTATAGTTATAATTGCCAAGTTTAAATTCTAAAAAAACAGTGTTTCTGCTCAGAACTAAGACCTCTTCAGATGATTTTATTGCTTATATAACGGAAACACAAGGTTATAGTTGAATAAAATAGTTGAGTAGATAAACTGAACACAGTAAATCATTGAAATCTTAAATATATTTTAGAAGGAAGCACCTGCAAGATATTTGTTCTCATAGCACATTACACACACACACACACACACATATATGCTTATATATTCATTTATTTCAGGTTGTTGCTAATTTGAGGTAATTCTTTAAAAATATCCCATTGTCACATAATTATATATGCAAACAGTCTCTTTATTTTAATTTCAAGAATTTTCCTAAGAAAAGAGAGCTGTGAATATATTTAAAGTTGGCTAAATTGGGAAGTACTTGTTTAACTTGAAGTCTTAGCTTGGATTTCAGTACATAAAGACACTTTTCTTCTCCCATGTATCATGAAGACAGCAGTAATTAAATTTCTATACTTAGAAAGAGCTGGTTTGCTATTCAGATACATTATTTACCTACTCAGTTCTCTATATGAAGACAGACAGGTACTATGCGTTCTTTGTATCTGCACAGTGTGCAAAAGCAAATATCCAAATGTGTGTAGAAGTATTTAGAGAGTTAAATAATGAAAATCTTTCATTAAAAATAAAATATAAGTCTATAAAATTGATTTCTCTAGTACCCCTTCAACAGATATTAGAAAAGAAAATATTAGGAATTTTATCTTTTATAGGATTCTTAATTTCAGACTTCTACCATCCCAAGGATAGTCTGAAATGTGGCCTTTACCCCCTTCAAATAAGAAAGCAGTATTTAGTGTTGCTCGAAGATATATAAGGTTCCTGGTACCTAAACCCTGCAGATTCTGAATAAAGAAGGTGATATACAGGCTGGAGAGAAAGTACAATGATTGGCACACTTTCTCTGCTTACAGCTGACCTAGGTGTTAATCCCTGAAATTTACTACATGTGGTTTTCTGAGCACTGTCAGGAGGGGTCTCTGAGCACCGAGCCAGGAATAAGTAGCTGTTTAGCATAGCAAGGTGTGTCTCACTCATCCTCACTCCCCAACAAAGAGAGTGAGATTCAAGTTAAGAACATTCTCTCAGATTGTGTAATTATGTACCAGTCAAGACAATCATGTGAATAAATTCTACGCAATTCTATGAGTATCACTTTGAGCAGTTACTATCTCCATTACCCTTTCACTTACTCATATCTTGTTATATCGTATCATATATGTACTTCTCAGTTTAATTCAACAATTTGTTGAGAATTTTCTTTATTTTCAATACTGTGTTTGGTGCTCAAAACTTTATGCCAGGTATTGGAAACTTACATTCTCCGTCCCTTTCAGAGATGATTTACATTCTTTGTCCCACTTGGAGAGCCTGGCAAGCTACCGAGAATATCCTGCCCTCACAGGAGAGCCTGGCAAGCTCCCCGTGCATATTCGATATGCCAAATACAGTACCAATAATAGGTCTCATTCTCCTGACCCTGAAAGAGTCTCCAATCATTGGGGAAGATGAGTAAGGAGAGGCTGCTAAAATCTCAGGACTGGGACAAATGGAGACGTTACTGGCACCCGCTCGAACAAATAGATGAACAATGGGATGACAGTGATATAGTGATTAGAAACTTGGACTAAATGTCAGGTAGAATTATTTGAACATAAAATGTCTAAAGAACTTTTTTTTTAATTTTGGTATTTAGGTTTATCAAACACTGCAAATGTGTGTGCCTTTTAGTTCAAATGCATTATAGGCTGAGTAACAGTGAATGGTCTAATCTATATGTTATGAACAGGAAAATAAGTAAAAAGTAAATGGTGATAACTAAGAAAAAAGATTGACACCAATAGAAACATAAAGTTGGTAGAAGATCCATAAAATTTCACAGAACAACAAAGAGAAAGAAAAAAAATGTTCGACTCAGAAATAGCAACATTTACGTGGTACTCACAAGAAGAAATGCCTCATATTACACAAGTACCCATACCCAGTTTACATAGTTGGGTTTATATCAATTTATATCAATTGATATAAATCAATTGATAGTTATCTATCCTAGGTCAAGATAAATATAAAATGATAATTAGTTTTTTTGTTTGGTTTGATTACTTTAACAAGGGGAATTAATGGCATCATCAGATGACACAATAGGTAATATAATCAAGGCACATAGATGATATAATCAAGCACCCATTAAATTTGGCATATTTATAAGAGTTACAAAATCTTTATTGGATAATAAAGTAGCTCATGTGAACAAGAAGTAACTTATATGAATTTCTATAAGTGAAACTATAGTTATAATGAAAATAACAATTAAAAAGAAGTGAGTAGCTGATAGATGTTATTAGTATACTTTTAAAGGAAATTACGTTGAAGAAATAATCAGAGAGAAATGAAGTTGAGAGATATTTTCAGTTATGAGAAAGTGGTCTAAACACAATTCTTGGATATTGATGCAAATTTATGCTTTTTTTCTTCCCTTCTCCACCAAACCCCCTTTTGATATCCCTAGCAAGATACTGACTTAGGGGTAAATTAGATAAATAACATATAGACAAATGGGTATACGTATCAGAGGTCAGGGCTACTATGTGAAGGGATAGTTGAAGAAAGAGGCAAATAGTTCTAAGTCAATCTGTCATGTCACAGAATCATAAATGTGATTGCATTAGGCTTGGTGATTTTGTGAGTCAATTGAATTCTAACATTTCAGCTACCATAGGAGTTACAAAATCTTAACTGTGGTGATTATCCCTGACAACTCAATTCTGACAGATTCACTCAGATTCACTTGCACAAAGTCTAAAAGCTGAGCTGAAGAGTTATTTACCAACAGAAAGCTGCCAAAATGACACTGAGTGATTGAGGTTAAAAAATAAATTACAGTGCCTTCACCTGACTCACTCATCTTAAACTGATTCATGACAAATTAAATGGTCACTCTGAATTGCCTCAAGACAAAATATAAGTCTGATGGCTTCCCTAATATTTTTTTCTTGTTACCGTAAGGCATCTTCCTCATAGAATTAAAGTCACAGTATCACAGTATTTCTGTGATATTTAAACATGTCAATACTTACTGGTCACATGCACAGGTTAAATTAAATCATTATCATTTTTATTATAATTAGTTGCATACTCGGGAGTAGTAAATTTTTCAATACAGAGTGAAAATATTCTACACATGTATGTATTCCATGGAAAGGCAAATTGCTAGAGTGTTAAATGATCTCATCATTATTCAGTGATGTGTTAAATGAAATGAACCCAATAGAATGATGTGACTGCCTGGTCACTGGTGGGCAACATGCTTCAGGGCAACAGAATCAAATGTGGATAGCAAATAGCAACAGTTGGCACTCCCAAGCATCCATCGTGTGATATCAGTGGTAATGCAATATTTTAATGATTATATTGCCTTTCATATTCGTTGCTTCCTGCTCATTAAGAATCCACCCATAAAGCATCAAAAATAAGGAATCCCTGAAGATTCTTGTGGTATCAGCTGAGATTTGAATGTCTTACTACTAATATAACTACATATCTTTTTGTCTTTCATTTCTTTATATGAGTGAGTGAGGTGAATATATACTAGATTAGCCTGAATTTACGTCCTAAAAAAATTATTTTAGAGGCGAGGAGGTAGTACATTGTATGAGCCAGGCTCAGTTCAGTCTATTTCTGGTACCACCTGGTTCCCCAAGCTTCATCAGGTGCAGCCAGTACTGCAAGGCACATGGTGAAATTGAAAAATTTACTACTCCTGAATATGCAATCAATTCTAATAAAAGTGATTAGGATTTAAGTTTAAAAAACCAAAAACAGTTGAATCCTAGAACGCTTGCATGGAACCACTGGTGTGAGATAGTATCTTAATTGAATTTCCTTGAAATATTATGCTGCATATTTTTATTTGTCTATTGGCCATCCATATGAGTTTTTCAGATAAGTATGTGTTCATTTCTTCTCCAAAATTTTTGATAGGCCTTTCATATTTTTGTTGTTGTTGATCTTGTGAGTTCTTTATAAGCATTTCATACCAATCTATTTTTTTGGGGGTCACACCTTGCAGTTACACACAGGGATTACTCGTGGCTTTGAACTCAGGAATTACTCCAAGCAATGCTCGGGGGGACCATATGGGATGCTGGGAATTGAACCCAGGTCATCCGCGTGCAAGGCAAACACCCTATCCGCTGTACTATCACTCCAGCCCCACATACTAATCTTTTACTTAATGTGTTGAATAGGAATATTTTCCCCTCTAGTTATGTGTCTTTTAGGGTTTTTTGTGTTTGATGATGTTGTTTTCCTTTGGGGGACACACCGGCCAGTTCACAGGGCTCACTACTGACTTCATGATAAATGATCACTCCTGGTACACTACAGATACTATACATGATACCAGAGATTGATTCTGGTGTGGCCTTATCAAGGTAAGTGCCTTAACCTGCTTAACTGTCTCTCCAACCCATATTTTATTTAGTTTTTATTTTTATCAAGTTATTCTGCCCTCTGTACTCAGTTCCCAAGTTTTAACCCACATTTCTTTAGCCATGCATAACTTCTTAGTTTGATGTAGTTTCATTGTGTATTTTTGTTTCTGCTGTGATAGCCAATGGACACTATATCATTAAAAACACATTTACAGTCCAAATCTTGGGGAATTTTGCCTGTATTTTCTTCTACATATTTTATGGGGCAGATTCTCTTGACTCCATGCCTGGCTGTCTTCACTGGGGCCCCTCAGAGGGGGCAGGTTGAGTTTCCCTCCCCACCCCGAGCAGAGCCCTGGCAGCAGAAGACTTCCTGAACCCAGACACAGACTTGCTCAAGGTCCCTCTCCACATGCTCGGATGAGCCTCACACATGAAGGAACCAGCAGAGGAACCCAGGTGTGTGGGACCAGGGCTGAGATCTCCAAGCCTGCTAGATCAAGACTGGGCCTCCTCCACCCAGATCCCCCATTTTCCACCAGTTTGGCAGTCACACCCACAAACTGCCCCTGGCGCTGTGTAATCCCATCAAAGGCCAAGATCAGAGATTATAAAACAAAGCTCCCAGCAGTGTGTGGCTGCGAATGTCTAGCTCTCCCTCTCAGAGAACCCGGCAACCTACTGAGAGTATCCTGCCTGCATGGCAGAGCCTGGCAAACTCCCCGTGGCGTATTCGATATGCCAAAAACAGTAACAATGATGGGTCTCATTCCCCTGACTCAGAAAGAGTCTCCAATGTGGCACCGCTGGGAAGAACAAGTGTTGAGAAACTGCTAAAATCTCAGGGCTAGGATGAATGGAGATGCTACTGGCACCCACTTGAGCAAATCAATGAACAACAGGATGACGATGATAAAGTGATACAGTGATATTTTATGGATTCTGTTTTGATCTCAAGGTATCGATCCATCTGAACTGATTTTTGTGTTAGAAGTTAGATATAGGTCTATCTTTATTTTTTCATATATGGTTGTCAAGTTTTCACATGTGATAACCCAGTTTTCCCAATACCATTTCTTGAAGAAGCAGACATTACTCCAGTTCATGGACCTAGCTTCTATGTCAAAGTGTAGTTGAGCAGAGATACAGAAATTTGTGTTTCGGTATTAAATTTTAACCTATTGGGTCAAAGAATCTATTAGTATGCCTATGCCACACTACTTTGGTCACAAAAGACATATGGGATAGTTTCAAGTTAGGTAAATGAGATACCTCCCAACTTTTAACAATCTAAAGATTCATTTTTTTTAATCACTGTGAATTGCAAAGTTCATGTATCATACCTGAATCTATGTTGCATAGAAAACATTTTTTGTAAGATTTAACCATGTGGAATGAAAATCTAGTGCACACCTAAACACATTCTATTTTGGAAAATGAGCTTTTCCAGTGTTAATTATATGTAAACTTTATGTGTATGACAAGTTCCTAGAAATGCAGGTTTTAAAAAATATAGCAGTCTGGGCCAGAATGAGAGTTCATGAGTAGAGCATTTGCCTTGTACATGGCTAACCCAGGTTCTATCCTGTGCATCCTGTATGGTCCCCCAAATCTACCAGGATTGATTTCTGAGTGCAGAATTATAAGTAACCCCTGATCATCACCAGGTATGCTACCCTCAAAAATACTCCAAAATATATACAATCTAAAATTAAAAAAAAAAACCTTATTGTGATTTTCTTTGATACCTACATTAATGTAGAAAGTTTGAAGATTTTTGTAAGGTTGGAGTGGGATTTGGTGTTTCAAGTGTGTTCGTGGAGCAGAGGTCACTCCTGTCCATGTTTTTCTTGCCACTGCAAACTTTACAGTGCTTGAGTAAGAGTGCAGTGCAACCAGACACAGTGACTTAGAAGGCATTTTTCAAAGAAAATATTGGGTCACACTGAGGAGATTCCCAAGCTTATTATTAACAAAAGGGACTTACATTCTCTTTTTGAAATAAAAATTTCTCCACAGGAAGTCTACCTCCTACAAGAATTAAAATCACAATCCTTAAATGTCTAATTGCACCTGAATCTGCCATTGCTCCTTCTCACCAAACTTGCCAATTCCTTCATTATCCACCAGTCAATTTCAACCACTTTGGGAAACACTGTAGCAGAAGTTTAAGGACTTCTTAAACTTTTTACAACCCTTTTCATCCAATACATTTTAAAGTAACCCAGGGTATATAGAATTATTTTTAGAAATGTATATAAATAATTCATTGATAAATCTTGAAGAACTGTATTTGAAATTTTTTTCAAAATTCCCACATTTACATACTTGGTTATGCAACTTATAGTTAAAGAACCTGGGTTCTATACGTTTCCTATTCTATACGATTCCTATTATGTTTGTTTACTTATTTCTGTACATTTGAGTGAAAGGCAATCTTATAGCACATTAATGAGATATGATTGACATAAAAACTATTTAAGTTATATTTACATGATTATATATGTTGGAGATAAATAGAACAACCATATTTATAAAATATGCATTTTAAATAGATATTTTTAGTCTTTTGTGTGACCAAAATCTATATAGATTTTGTTTTATAAATGATTCTTCACATTATATATAAAAAACAAATGTTGATTTTTCTCTTTTGTTTCTGGGTTACACCCCCTAATGCTCAGTGCTTACTCCTGACTTTTCCCTTTGGGATGATTCACGGCAGGGTTTAGGGATGATGATACTGGGTTCGATAGATAAAATTTGGATTGTTTTCATTTAAGGAAAGCATCCTACCCAATATATTATCTCTTAAGTCCCAAGTGTTCTTTATATAGGAAAAATAAAAATATTTGGGGGGTACAATGTAAGTAAATATATCTTGAGAAGCCACTTCAGCTTTAGAAGGATATTTCCCTGAGTGATTAGTGAATTTTTTTTGGGGGGGGAATGTAAAACAAATTTCAGGAATAAAGAAAAATATAGTAGGAAGAAATGAGAAAATTGTCTGGAATCTCCACACCATATCTTAGACTTTTGCGAGTCTATAAAAATAAAATAAGTGAAGAAGAGAACTGGACAATTAATGAGCCAACTTCATCTGTTCAGAATCTTACTCAGAATAATATCTGATTGAAAGAGTCCATGTATCTTGCCAGAAACAATCAGTTAAGAGTCCTTGAATCAAATCAAGAAACCAATGAGGTGACTCTAGTAGTATTCAAGTTGACATTAATATATCTTTGATCACTGCCATGAACTATGAGTTCATAAGTTAAATATCTGATTGAAACATATCCTCCGGTAAAGAAACTTTTTAATTTATTTATATTTTTGGACTCTAACAGTGTGAAGAAAATGAAATGTCAGCACTTTAATTAGTATCATTAGTATTTAAGCACAAACTATAACAATTTTTTTTCCACAGAAGTTTAATTCAAAAGTCATCCCAGTCTTATAATTTACATAAAAAACATGGGGGTTCACAGGGAAAAGTACAGATTTTACTTACAACTGTTATTTGCTATATAAAGTCCATTCTATTGAGAACAGGAATAAAAGAATCAAAAAATAAGTCCATGCATAATACAGATGAAAATATGGTTAAAAACTAAAGTATGTGACTGTATGAGTGTTTTCCCTATATATCTCGCATAGAATTGCTAGAGAATGATGAAAATATAAATACATATAGCAAATCTTTAGTGCAGAGATTTTCAAGAATATATGTCAGATTTCAAGTATATGTTTCAAAATTTTATCTTGTTGATCAAATGTCCAATGAAATGAATTAAGAGAAATAAGTATAAAAAACTTACACACTGTTTGTTAAAAGATAGTAAATTAATGAAAGGTTTAAACATCAGGTGTGAGATAAGGGATGTGATTTGTTCTTTACCAAAGCATCTGAACTTTTCTCTCAGAGGTTTGATAAGAAGTCTGTTACGTGAAAATCTCTGTATATGAATAATTAGAGGAGGTGCAGATTTTTTTTTTTTTGCTTTTTGGGTCACACCCAGCGATGCACAGGGGTTACTCCTGGCTCTGCACTCAGGAATTACTCCTGGTGGTGCTCAGGGGACCATATGGGATGCTGGGATTTGAACCCGGGTCGGCCGCGTGCAAGGCAAACGCCCTACCCGCTGTGCTATCTCTCCAGCCCCGAGAAGGTGCAGATTTTATCCTCAAATATAAAATTTTTTACTGAGCTAAATTATTGGTGTTCTTTGTAAGATTCACAGCTAATGAGATGTTATAGAAAAGATAATTAAGAAAAATCAAAATGAGTCTAAATAAAAGGAACCCATAACCAGGCCTCCAAATTCCATCCATTTTTCATGACACATTAGCATGGCTCCCAAACATATCCAAGAAGAGAGATCTGCAAATTCCTCTAGGTGTCATCAACCCCTCTGAACAGAAAATTGATTTCAGCTATTTACCTGCATTTAGAGATCACAGGACCAAAGCTAGCAATAAGTTGGGGAAAATGACAATATGTTGCTAAGTAGAGCCCCTAAATCAGGTGGTGAATGTGAAGTCTCGGAATGAGATGAACACAGAAAGTAATCAGGTAGTGCCAAAACAAATTAACCTTTTGGGGCTCTTGTGACTAATGGAAAGTTGAAGCCTCCAGCGCTGTGTACACTTGTCAGGTCGGACAGGTGCCCTTTCATAAGTCATAATCAACAACAGCCTGGGAGGAATTCCTTGGCTCAAATGCCCTAAGCTGAGCAATATTCTTGAGAAATAGGCAGCTGTGTTCCCTCATTCTCATTTTCTCTCCTTCTCTATAAAAAAATCATTTAAAATACCCACTTTCTACACTTTATAACAACCCTGACTCAGAGCAAAGAAAACAAGTGAGGACAATTCCCTAAATCCAGTCACCGAAATAGAACTTCAAAATGTAGGTGAGTTGGAATGCTCTATGCTCTCTCATTGAAGGTGCTCTGATCAGTAGCAGATATTGCAAACATTCAGCTGGCAATTATCTGTGGCCCTCAGGACTTCCCAAGCACAAACCAATCCTCCAATCAGTTATGAGACACATATAAAAACTTCACAGAAATTAGCAACTGTTTTAATTTAAAAAATGATATATAGAAAAAACTGATACATAGATATTGCACTGAGGTATCAGAATTTATAATACTCAGTCTACTATTTCTAAACCTAGCAATGTATTTTGATTTTAGAATGTATACAGTTGACACAACTATCTTTATTGAAGAGCTGAAGCAGGAATGGTTTAAGTTCTAAAGAAAGCAAAATCCAAAATAAGTTAGAAACAGAACACCAGGGACAACAGAGAAAAGGTTTTTTTCATTTATCAAGTAATTCATTAACTTATTCAACTATTACAGCGTCTCTCAGTGCACCTACATTACTTACTCTCAAGCACAAATCGTATCCATTGTTTAAAAGCACACATTTACAATTTACAAACTTAGCGATCTAATTGACTTTATAAGGCGATCTGTGAGCAGCATGTCACCTATCAGTGGCATTGCAAGGTTGCAGCAATACAATGTGGAATGTTTATATAGATAGAAATAGGGTAGGACAGGTAATTAGCAAAGGAAGAAATATTCTCAGTAAAATAATTTTTACTGAGGGAAGGCAACAAGATCTTATGCAAATCGTTATGCAGGGATTAATCTGATAAGTCTGTATTGATTTATTATACTTTTGGGAGAAATGAAAACTGCATTAGAGTAGAGATTTAGTATGGAGATTAGAGACTGTCATGAAGGTACCCATTTAGGTTTTCTTTTTACTATTTTTAATATGTTAAAATAAAGATAGACTATATATTTTTTTAATTCTTAATTTCACTTGTATCACTTGTCATCCTGTTGATCTTCGATTTGCTCGAGCAGGTTCCAGTAACGTCTCCATTGGTCCCTGTTCCGTGCTAGTGTAGCCCAATGATATCTGCTTGCACCAGGAACAGGAAGAGACTCAAAACGTTCATTCAGGTTCTTGATGAAGAAGTCTGACCATCTTGTTGGTGGGTGGCCACTCGGTCTTTTGACGTCCCATGGAATCCAGTCGATAACAGCTCTAGCCCAGCGATTGTCTCTGAATCACATTAAGTGTCCGGCCCATCTGATTTTTGATGCCTTGGCAAACGAGACAGCATCCCTGATTCTTGACCGTTGACGGAGGTTGAAACTCCTGATTCTTTTTTTTCTCACTAGAGTGAAACGTGATACTTCAAGCATAGCTCTGTTGATTCTTCATTGGGATACCTGAATAGCGTTCTCATCCTGTTTGCATAGGGCACAGGTCTCTGAGGCATATGTTAGTGCAGGAAGAACGGTGAAGTCGAAAAGATGTGCCCATAGCCATTAGTTCTTCGTCCTCTTGGACATAACATAGTTATATATATATATATATATATATATATATATATATATATATATATATATATTTCTTAACACAGTCTATAATTCGCTACTTAAGTGGGTAAATTATAGAATTGTAGGACATGGAACTCCACTCCAAATCCCTTACATCAAACTCTGATTTCTACCCAGCTCCCAAGTTATGCTGAAAGGATCAGTAGCACTGTATCACTGTCCTCCCATTGTTCATCGATTTGCTTGAGCGGGCACCAGTAATTTCTCCATTGTGAGACTTGTTACTGTTTTTGGCATATCGAATACACCACGGGGAGCTTGCCAGGCTCTGTTGTGTGGGCGGGATACTCTCAGTAGCTTGCCGGGCTCTTCGAGAGAGATGGAGGAATTGAACCCAGATCGGCTGTGTGCAAGGCAAACGCCCTACCCACTGTGCTATGGAGTTGGTCTAGTGTATAAATCTTTGTGTGAACCTGCTTCCCTTTTCAGCTGCACTTGTTCCTACGTGCCCCCTTTCCAGACAGCTTGTAAACGCAGACCCGTGAATTTACTTGAATTTGACTCAAAGCAGGTGAATGCAGTACTTTATTTCTTTATTTGAAAGAATATTTGATTATTTGATTCTACTTCCCCAGCACCTATATGATTCATTCCTCCATATTTTCACTAGAATCTTTTCTGGGTTCTTAGGTTACAAGTTTCATTGTTGAAAAAGCTCTCTCTGATACCTCAAATTGGATTATATACTCCATCTTTACAATCTCTCAACATCCTTTTCTTACTTCTGTTGGGATAAAAGTTCTGCCTTTGTGTTTTACCATTGATTTCTTTATATCTACCATAGGTGTTCAAGTACTTTTTGTTTGTTTGTTTTTTAACAGGATTGTATCTCCTCACAATTCCAGAGAAGAGAGACCTGAGGTTAGGTGTTGATGGGCATGGTTTTCTCCATGATTTGGAAATAGCTGTCTTCCTTATTGTTCACATCATCTCCCCTTTGATAATTTCTTTTTATAAAGACACCTAACATATTGCATCAAGACAATGTTTCCTATGGCCCTGGCTGGAATAAACCAGGTAGCAGTCTTGGGTGCAATTAGGAATGCTGTTTGCTCACTTAAAAAAAAAAAAAAGATTTTCA
The DNA here is from genome assembly GCF_027595985.1 of Sorex araneus. Classification (NCBI taxonomy): domain Eukaryota; kingdom Metazoa; phylum Chordata; class Mammalia; order Eulipotyphla; family Soricidae; genus Sorex; species Sorex araneus. The sequence goes on from NC_073302.1 coordinate 217,125,790, forward strand.
AGTAGACATGGAGTAGCTTTTCTTTTATTTCTTTTTTTTTAAATTTTATTGAATCACTGTGAGATAGTTACAAACTTTCATTGTTGGGTTCTGAAAAGAGGGTAGTAAGTCAAATACATTTGGAAACCCCTGGCAAGATCCTGTCTCTAATGACTTTAGGACCATATGACTCTTTCTAATCATTTTAAGGAGGGAAATTTCCATCAAATGCACTCAAGTTAAATATAACACATTGTTGTTTAGAACTCTGAAATACGAGGTTTTCTATCTTAATTTCTTAAGGTTATAAATGAGAATTATAAAGGTTATAAATGAGAATTAAGGTTATAAATGAGAATAACAGATGTTTGTGGTTATGGGCTAAGTCATAGTCCCAGATGGGCATGGTTTTCTCCATGATTTGGAAATAGCTGTCTTCCTTATTGTCCAGATGGGACTATGACTTAGCCCATATCCACAAACATCTGTTATTTCTTCTAGGGTTCACGTTTTGAACTCTTAGTCATACTTACATCTTAGTAAGGTAATCAGTCAATGGCACATAGAGAAACAGTGTAATATGTAATTGCTAAATTAATGCTCAAGGGGCTAGAGCTATAGCACAGCGGGAAAGGTGTTTGCCTTGCACGCGGTCGATCTGGGTTTGATTCTCAGCATTGCAGATGGTCCCCTGAGCACCGGCAGGAGTAATTCCTGAGTGCAGAGCCAGGAGTAACCCCTGTGCATCGCTGGGTGTGACCCAAAAAAAGCAAAAAAATAAATAAATAAAATAAAAATAAATTAATTAATGCTCAAATAGTCTTTAATATATGCTTTTGAAGGTTATTTGTGCCATAAGCATTATGAATTTTCAAACAGATTTTACTTTTGTAAGGGAATTAAAGAAATTGGTCAGCAGTGAAGGAGAGATTCATTCAGCAGCCACATTCTGAGCAAAACACATTCACCCTTGTGTTCCACTTGTGCAGCTCTTGATGGGTTGCTACTCCAAGTCTCTGCAGGTAAGAGGCACTTGATGGCATAAAACTATAACTACTGTAGAATATGCTGCACTTTATTTTTTGTACCAAAGAGCAGGTTTTAAGCTCACAAACTTATTTGCCTTGACTCTTTTATGACTCCTTGACAGAGGACTGCTCAAAACTGGCATTTTCTTTGGATTGAAAGGTCTCAGCAAGGGGGATATTCCAGAAGCAACATATATTTTTTTCAGTCAATGACATATAGGTATTACACTGAGATATCCAAGGGTATTTAGATAGATGTGTATGTTGTCTTATTTCTTACACAGAGGGTTAATGTAGTGCATCTTATCTTTTTTTAGACCACATGAACCTCTGTTATTCGTGATGTATCTTTATTGAATCATTTATCTAGATTCCAGTGGCAACCTGGGTGCCCTCATATAGATCCACAAAAATATATATCAAGGTAATAAGAAAGTACTTTTCTTCATTGTTTAGGGGGAAAAATATCTCAGACTATCTTAGAGAAAGAGCCATCGCTTTTTAGATCTGATTTGGATTTGTGAGCCTGCTTATCTGGTATAACTTGCTTTCAGATCAACAGTGCTATTTTAGTATTATTGAGCAAAGTGACTTTTTTTAAAGAGTGAGCCAAAAGATAAACACATAAACTTCCAAATGAAATATTTCTCTAAGTGAATTATGATCAATGCAATGTTCCTATTTTTATCTCTATATTTTCCTTTACCACAAACTATCACCCAATTAAATTTAGAATGATCCTCTTTATGTTTATTCAGTCTACATAAATACACTGACCTATCATGAAAATTATTTCTGATTTGTTGTTCTTATTAAGTTATTACCCTTTTAATCCTAAAATACTGTCCTTCTTATATCTTCTCACTTTTTGAGTCTCAGATAAATTACTACCAGTAATTTTCTGTATTTTTATGCAATACCACAGTTTTGTTCATCTCTAGTCAAATAAACTTTTAAAAACATCAATGGATAGTATCCACATAAGAGCATGGTCTTCAAATTCATTGGCAATTTCACTATTCAAGAAGCCACTGATGTTTCTTGAGTTTTTATAATGTTTTAGGAATTATTCTAATTGGTTCACATGTTTATCCAGACATATATAGTTCACAAAATATTTACATATTTTTAAGTTGAAAAAACTAAGTCTGAGTTTTCAGTCTGTTTATACAATCCAAAACTAAATTAACAACAAAGTTGTCACTTGAACTCAGGTTTCAACTTAGCTCCTACCACTATGTTATTTTAACTATTTCAGTGTACAAGAAAGTCACTATGTGAACTGTTTCATTTACTATGTCAAATTCATTTCCCATGAATAAATAACAAGGTTTGTGTGTTTTTGGTTTCACAGAGTATTGTTTAAAAATAAATGCAGAAAGAAAATATCAACAATTTTTCTTAAAGACCAATAAAGCAGCTGTTAATGAAAAAATTTTCCATTTAGTAAAAGTTTCATTTTTTCTATGATTTGTTCAGTAGCATAATGAAAAGAAAATCTCAACTCAAGAAAATCTTCTCAATCTCCACTGCTGTCAGCTCCTGATAAAGTAAGAAAACAATCTTTCCTTGCTTGCACAGCACTTTTCTTACTCAAAATTACAATGAATGCCAGAACTAATATTCATGTTCTATATTTGGGGGGAGTAAAAGGACCAAATGTAAACAGCAGTGACTAATTCATAGAGATCTGAAGATTCACCTCACAAGAAAGAACAGAACCTTGTTGCCAACACATAGGGCCATTTTTTACTCTATTAGGTATGATGGACCTGGATGGCAATACACACTACATATTCCATTGTGAAATGACTAATTACTTTGTTTATTATAGTAGATTTACAGAGGAGCATTCCGATATGAGAGAGAAAACACACTCTGTACCTATATTCTACTATAACTTAAGTCAGTGACTGTCTTCCTAGGTTCCATTTTCACACCTAACAAATAATCTGTGGCCCAGCCTTAGCTCCAATGATTATGAACTGCAATAGCCTAACTTTGTAGTTCTATTTAGTTGAATTTGGATTTCAGTACACTTAGTGAGAAGGAAAAAAATAAAAATAAGTTTGTGGTCATTCAGAAATAAGTTGGGAATATAATTGATTATATATTACAATACTGTGTGGGTTGGTTTTCCACGCTTTTTTCTTAAATGTGTATATAAGCCCAATGAATGACAAGAAATCGGCAGATGGCAAGTTCATAAATTTAACATTGAATATACAACACATTCAGAAGATTCTGGTGCAACAACTTTCCTTGCTTCTCATACTGACAGCTCAATAATTTACATGTCTTGGTCTCACAGGCTTCAAAACGGGGAGCTTTACCAGATTGTGTACTTGGGACTGACTTGTATGGGCAAAATATGAAATGATAAAGTGAAAACAGAGTAAACAATAGGATTAAGGCAAGAGCAGAGTCAAAGCAAGGAAGAAAAATATATTGCTAAAACAGAAGGATCTAGTGCTGGGGTGATGGTGTGATTATTTTCCAAAAAAACATCCACCTTAATCCCACACTGTTCCAAGCACAGTGTTGAGTATTAAGTACCTACTGAGAAATAAAGATGGGAAGAAAGAAAATAAAGCATGAAGCTTTAAAGTATAGTAGATGTGGTCAAGGAAATCAACATTAGTCCCTAAAGAGCCATCTGCTACATTAAATCAATTAAAATTTTTCTAAGATACTTTGAACCAACTTGTCTATATTTATCAAAATACAGAGACTGATGGTTTCTATCTTATTTATCTGATTGCACAATCTACATTGAGCTATAATTTCCCGTGCTTTGGCTCTCATGAGATAAAGTTATTTTGCATGTTTCTTGCAGGTTTATGATGTAAAAATAAAGCATTTTCTGTGTTACTATGAAATGTCCCTGGAGCAGTGCCTGTAGGACTTGGACCTCTCTGAGTTTTCCTTGAATTTTTCCCTCCTGTTGTACTGTATCTATCTTTATTAAAACCTTACACAGAGTCTCCTGGGTCCTTTCAGTTATGTGACCTTGTGTAATTGCCGTAAGGTACCATATGTGCTAGCTATTTAGCTGAACACCTATTCTGACGATTACAAGCTGTTATTCCAGTTCACTTCTTGGTATACACAAAGGAAAATAATACCTCCCATTTATTAACCAAATATTATTTGGTAGGCATTGTACTATTCCCAACATTATTTAATTATCAAAATGTAAATTGAATACATCTGTATGAGCCAGAAACACACTGTTTGTGAAACAATAATTAACAGGGAAATTTCCCTAGTACCTGCAGGATTCACTGTTTACTAACCAACACAGCTGATCTTACTTTCAGACCTAAATTTTTGGAAGGGGTCAGGTGTCACACATCACTCTGCTCAAAGCATAATCATGGTTCTGTGCTCAGGGATCATTCCCGGATTCAGGGCACTATCTGAAGTTCTGGGCATCTAACCCAGGTTGGCCACCTGGTAGGCAAGCACCGCACTTTCACTCTAGCTGCACATTCACTAATTCTGCCTTACGAAAATCACTCAAAATGGAATTACTTTTACATAACCTTAGAAAATACTTGATTTCAGATTTCTGTACAGCAAATACTTTCCCTATCATCACTAGAGTGTAAATTTTAATAAATTTACATCAGTAATAGTCTAATGATGTCAATGTATTCATGTGGATGTGTTCAAATTTATTTAAAATACTTATTCCTAAGGTATGAATTATTTCAAATTTCAGTTTCCTCTGTATTTTGTTCTGAATTTGTGAAATATATTACCAAATGAACACTGTTTCCACAGGCTCCTGTGGAGGGGATACTTAGCACTTTGGAGGCAAGTGAGAAGCCAAATATGTTTATTTGGGATCAAATAATTATAATTTGATATACACAGTTTCAATAGAAAACCTAAAATTTATTCATCCCCCACCCCAAAGGACAAAGTCAGACATTTTTGTGTGTGAAAAGGTGAAATAAATGGCTCAAGGCAATCACTGACCATAAAAGTTAAGAATTTCAAACTATTCTTGAAGATAAAGAATTTCTTCAAATTCTTAGAAAAAAAGGTGAAGAGAGGGCCATGGAGATAATCAATAGATTGGAGATTATGATTTGCATAAAGGACCCCCAGGTTATAGCTCTGGTACCCTATGGTCTAGGAGTACTGCCAGGTGTGGCCCCAAACCAAAAAAAAAATTAAGTATGGAAAGAAATACTGGTTTTATTTTTATCTTTCAACTAAAAGTGGATAATTATCAGTTCTATTAAGTGACTTCTCAAACCAATTGTGTGCTAGATGGTTTCTTAAAACTATTGTTTCTGGCCAAGCCCAGAGGTCTTTGACTAAGTTCAAAGAGACAAGCAATGTGATTTCACTGTTACAGCTCCCTGGGTCCATTTTGAAAATGGCTTTGCCCTTGTCAACTTTTTACATTATCACTAATAATGCCACACCAACTCTCCACAGGGATTATTAGGTATAAATTGTAATGAGTAAAGCAGAAATATTAGACAACCGACTTTGGTGTTAACACAGGAATGGTACTTATTGCATTTCTATTGTCATATTTAATCTCCTGAAACATCCCACATTGTTTTTTGTGAAAACCATGCTATTTCAGCCATTATATAAAGTGTACGGGAGACAAAAAGAACGCTTTGATGCTGTATTTGTAAACTAATAAGATTTGACAAACCTCTTTAATCTTTTCTGATTTTAGTCTTGAACAATCCAAAAACTGAAGCTAAATATTTTACAAATAAAAATTCATAAAATAAAAGACCCCCTGCAATAATTTTATGTTCCCAAAATATTACATCTTTCTGTTATTTGGTAAGAGTTGGGCCACAACTATTAGTACTCAGAGGTTGGTGGTTTTCAGGGAAATATCCCCAGTTTTAGGGATACATAAATCATACATATTAAAGATAAAAATATTTTTGAGAGTGGTATTCATTTTTGGCTACCCCCTTTTCTTTTCTGGGGGAAGAGAGATATTGGGTTACACCCAGTGATGCTCAGGGTTTACTTCTGGCTCTGTACTCAGGAATTACTCTAAATGGTGCTCCGGGTACCATATGGGATGCTGAAGATTGAACCCAGGTTGGTCCGGGATTGAACCCAGGTAAGTCATGTGCAAGACAAATGCTCTACCCATTTGCTATGCCTCTGGCCCCCAAGATCCCCTTTTCTCTTTCCAAATTCTCCAGCTATAAGAACAAAGATGTAGGGATTAGAGTGACAGTAGAATGCTCGGGGTACTTGTCTTGTACTTGTTCAATTCCTGGCACCCTATACAATCTCTTAAGCACTGGTAGAAATTTTCTGTGAATTTAGAGACAGAAGAAAAACCTGTGGAGCCCTGGGTTTGTCTCCAAATCCAAAATTTAAAAAAACTTTATAACAATACAAATCCAAATTCAAATCTCCAAATCAAAATAAAAAATCATAATATAAAAAATATAACACAGGAGTATACTGCACACATGCTCACACTCACCATTTTGATAACAACATCCCAAAATTGAACATTAAAATGAGGTCTGTGACACCAATATAACTAATAAATTTGCCAAAATATTTTTAAATGTTTAAAGAATAATTCCTATTTGCAGTGGTTCAGTCTATGATTGGACCAAGGAATCATTGCAGAATTCCAGTTCTAATGATATATCTAATAAATGATATAAATCAACAACAGAAAGCCAAAAAAGCCAATGCCACATAATCATCAAAAAAATGAGGCTCCATCCCATTAATAATATTTTTATTTAATGAAAATATTAGATCCATAATACCTATCTTATACCAAGATTGTGTATGTTATCCTTTGCCAATCAGTCATGAACACTTGTATCACTTGTCATGAACACTTACTGACATTCATAAAGTGATCATTGTATCACTGTATCACTGTCATCCCATTGTTCAGTTCATCAATCTGCTCTAGTGGGAACCCATAATGTCTCCATTCGTCCCTGTTGTATGCTAGTGTAGCCCAATGGCATACTGGGGGCTCTTTCAGGATCAGGAGAATGAGGACTGTCGTTGTTATTGTTTTTGGCATATCGAGTACGCCATGGGTAGCTTTCCAGGCTCTGCTGTGGGGGCAGGATACCCTTGGTAGCTTGCTGGGCTCTCCGAGAGGGATGGAGGCTTTTGGGTTGGTATCTAATCACCTTTACAGGTGTTCCTAGTGTACCAAATGTAAGATATTGGTCAACTGGCATGTTGTAAGTATCTGCACACTGACAAACATGCACCTGCCTGTGGCCTCAGGTTGATCTTGAGGTTGATGGAGTGTGCCTGGAGGTTGTTGAGCAGCTGGCAGAGCAGGACCCTATCTCGGAGGATCTGTGCCAGGCCGAACACCTGCGCGGAATCCCAGGTCACCTGGTGGTTGGCTGACAGCACCCCACTACGCGCACTGCCACCACGGCTCTATGTCCAATGGCGCTGCAACTCAGCCTGGCTAGGGAAGGTGGCTGCTGCGGTTTCTCCAGGCCCTGCCAAAACGATTCTGTCGAATCTTGCAAAACAGCTGGCGATGTCCATCAGGAATCACTCAGAGTTCCAGCGGGGATCATGCGTAGAGAGTTCCATGCCTGGCCTGCTGAGCCACTTGTTGACTAAAGGCGAGATGGTAAGCCGGGTTTGGTATAGCGCAAGGGTGGTATTGACGCCACCTTGCCTCCAATCAAATATGGTTGGTAATTATGGAAAATGAGTAGGAGAGTGTCTTATGATGTGTCAGTTCAGGAATATGTTCACTCATACGTGAAGCTCGGCTTGAGAGTGTGGAAAGTGGTCTAGAGCGTGGCGGCAGTTTGGTTGTGGAGGCTGACTGCCAGGGCTGGGTCCCTTGGGGCAGGGAGAGCTCTCACCCACCCCCCTCTGGGGCGCCCCGAGTAAAAACAGCCTGGTGCAGAGCCCAGAGGCATGGTCATGGGGGCCTTATTTTATGCATATCGTGGCTACTTATTCCTACTAAGTTAACTGCTTTGACAGTTCAATTCATTTCACTGTAATGTGGCAAAAATACTATCCACTATGCTCTTGATATTTTTAATTTCATAAATTTCATTCTAATATTCATTTATAAAAATATTCAAATAATTATTCACAAAAAGCATGAAGTTATTCATTACCTTTTTCCTTATTCTTCAACAGCTTTTAAGCATTTTCTAAATTTAAAAAAAATCTGATGCCTGGACATTTGGTAATTTTTTGAAGGAATTATGTGTAATTTTTGTTATTCCTGTAATTCCTTGTATTTTTCTAGATGTGTACTATATTTTACTTAACCACACAACTTTAAATTCATATGAATATACATATTAAATTATTTATGAATATACAAAAATATTCCAATATTTCCAATTGATATATGTTTAGAATAGTGATAGATATTAACAAAGCTACATTGCTTTCTTTAAATGAACACAAATATTTCTTTGAAATAGAATAATAGACATATTGTGCCATCAAAGTGAGTTATAAATTTGATACAAACTTCCACATTATTCTAAAATAATTACCAATTAAGTTCTCACTCTAAATGAGGTCATTCTTATTATGTATCCTTAGCAATTCTAGATACTGTCACATTCTTTCAAGTTGAAATTAATTATAGCAATGTTTTCCCTAGATAATTTTTCATATAATTTGGTTTGTAAACTTTTTAACACTATTATTTTGTATCACTTTTAACCTTTGTTTCTTTTATATTCTATTTACTTCTTCAAGAAGCTTAAAGAAGACTTTATATTTCTCATTACAAAATCTGACATTCTAATTGCCAATTCATTGAGCTTGTATTCCTTACAATATATTTTTATACTTTTTCAGCATATTTTATTGTTTTTTCTCTAAGTTTTCCCTTTTCAATTATAGTTTCTTGGTTTCACATTTTTCTGCTTGTGATTTAAACTATATAAATACATATATGCACACACATATATATAAACTTTTAAAAGGATAATTACTTTCACATTTCTAATGTACATATTAATTAACATTTAATAAATATTTAAGTCTTTCCTAACAAAAATGTAGAATGCAAGAGTTCTTTTATTGCTATTGCTTAATTTTATTTTATTAAGTTTTGACACAGTTGATGCTATCTATATTTTCTAACATAAAGCAAAATAATCACTTAAAGTTAAATGAAAATTTATTAAATTATTTTTCATAGATTTACCTTCTCTCCCTTCCTTCCTTACTTCCTTTCTTCCTTCCCTCCTTCTTTTTATCCTTCCTTATTTTTATCTTTCCTTCTCTTTATTTCCTTCTTTCTTTCTCTCTTTCTCTTTCTCTTTCTTTCCTTCTTTCTTTCTCTTTCTCTTTCTCTCTTTCTCTCTTCCTCTCTCTTTCTCTTTCTCTCTCTTCCTCTCTCTCTTTCTCTTTCTCTCTCTTTATCTCTTTCTCTCTCTTTCTCTCTTGTTCTCTCTTTGTCTCTCTTTCTTCCTCTCTTTCTCTTTCTCTCCCTCTCTCTTTCTCTCTCTCTCTCTCTCTTTCTCTCTCTTTCTCTCTCTCCCTCTCTTTCTTCCTCTCTTTCTTTTTTCTCTCTCTCTTTCTTTCTCTATTTCTTTTTTCTCTCTTTCTTTCTCCCTTCCTCCCTCCCTTCCTTCTTTCCTTCCTTCCTTCCTTCCTTCCTTCCTTCCTTCCTTCCTTCCTTCCTTCCTTCCTTCCTTTCTTTCTTTCTTTCTCTTTCTTTCTTTCTTTCTTTCTTTCTTTCTTTCTTTCTTTCTTTCTTTCTTTCTTTCTTTCTTTCTTTCTTTCTTTCTTTCTTTCTTTCTTTCTTTCTTTCTTTCTTTCTTTCTTCCTCTCTGTCTGTCTCTCTGTCTCTTTCCCCTTTTCTCAGAGGTGCTACTCACTTCCATCAATATTCTACAGTCTCCATGGTTTAAGTGTGAGTGCTGGAGTCTCCAGTGCTGCTGGATCCCTTATTGGCAATTTCTACCAGAGCCACCCCTGTGTTGCTCGCAGGCCTCCAGGGCTGCACCCTGTAGTGTCAGGAGACTGTGTGGTGCAACCTGTGTAGGACACATGTATTACATGTACCCTCACTACTGTTCATAGTGGCCACATGGATTTATTTTTCATCTGTCTGTATTTTAAAACTTATGGAACTACTCAACTACACTTTGAATTAGAATTCTAGCTTGACTGAGTGTAGACATCTAAATGTAACTCATTTTCCTGACTGATTTGCTCTAATGTCAAGACACTCCTGATTTGAGGACATATTGATTGCCCAAAGATCGCAAAGATTAGTTGGTTGGCATTAGATCACCTACCATTGATTACCTGCTCTAGCAACAAGTCAATGAAACAGGGTCTCTAGAAAATAATGTTAGTTCCAGTCCTTTTATTTTTCTCTGCGCTGGACATTGAATAAAAAAAGGAAAGGGAAGAAAGGAAAAGAAGAAAGAAAAATAAAAGAAAAAAAGGAAAGAAAATGAAACTTGTACTAATGCATCTATATCACTCCCAAACTTTAGTAATCAAGGACTTTGATGAAATATTCTCATGAAAACGTTACTTAATGCATGGTGCTGAGCAGGTTTTCCATCATTGAGAGAGTTAGACTTTGGGTATTTCTTTTCCCTTTCCAAGGCAGAATATTGTTTTAAATGTATGCTAATATTTATATTCAATAAAAATGCAGTCCTATTTAGAAATAATAGTTTGTCTTAAGTCAGCATTTTTAAAGTAATTCATTGCAAAACTTTGTATTTTGAAAAGAAGAAATTCATTAAAGTTCTATAGTAATATGAAATAGCTCTGTTCCTTCTTTGTCTAATACCTTTCTTATTTCTGTAAAGTTCAATTCAAGTATCCTCATCCTGATTAATTCTGATTGATACTGAGAGATGGATGGGTGGATGGTTGTAGACAGGCAGAGATGATCAGTATGTAAAATGCATAAGTACATAACTACAGAATATACTTTATTCAGCTTTATAGACACACACATACACACACACACATACACACACATATACACACACACAAAGGTGGTCCTGGAACTTTGTCCAGTGATAAAATGTCTGCTTTTCAGGTACAAGGTTTGCCACACTTATGTGAACTCTTTGCTGCACTGCCTTTGTGCTCCCCAGTATGATAAATGTGCAATATCCTATGTGCTGCAATCAAGTATGCCTGATGTAAGCATCACTACCAAAACCATATGCAGAGACAGAGAAGGAGTACAGAGGGTTAGGCACTCTCCCTGTGTGGCCAATCCTGACTCAATACCCAGGAGCATGAATGAACATTCTCCCATGCACAACAAGAAGAAGTGACCCCTGAATATAGAGCCAGAAACAAGCCCTGAACACAGTTATATAACCCCAACCCCCCAACCCCCAAAGTCTGTTAACTCCAACAAGAATTGCAACCAAGTATGGGTGACACTTATAATGACAACAACTAAAGGGAAAAGAATGCAGGGGGAAAAAGAGAAAGAAAAAGTCTTTAAAAAACAATTACGGGGCCGGAGAGATAGCACAGCGGATAGTGTGTTTACCTTGCACGCGGCTGACCCTGGTTCGAATCCCAGCATCCCATATGGTCCCCTGAGCACCGCCAGGAGTAATTCCTGAGTGCAAAGCCAGGAGAAACCCCTGTGCATCTCTAGGTGTGACCCAAAAAAGAAAATAAATAAAATAAAATAAAATAAAAAACAATTACAATATGGCTGAAAAATAAGAACAAAGGCAATATAATCTGATACAAACCTCTTCTTTTATATTCCTGAGTAGGTATCTGCCTTCAGGCATTCATATTTTTCCAATTAATTTACCACGTACTTCCAAAAAATTGAAATCACTGATTTCCTATGTGACTATCAGCTTTATAAATTATCTTCTATGAATTATATCACTTTTTTCTGTCTTTCTGTCTTTTAAATGATTATTTTTATTATCTTGTTACTTTTGTAATTTAAATAAATACTTATTTTACTTATCTGCTTATCCCTAGTCAGTATTTTCATTTACTCTGTATAAAATGAAAATGCTATTTATTTCTTCTATTTTCTTATACTTATAAACCCATACTCTTTTTTACTTATGAGGTAATAACAGTAGTGGAGGAATTGTAAAGGATTTAATTTCGCTCAGCTATGGAACTCAAGTATTTGTTATTTACCTACACAGTGTCAACAAAAGTGAAGATGGCAAACTGTTATCTTACAGCAAATGCCGCTCAACTTAACACAATCTTTGTTTCAGAATCGCATAGAATTTTCAAAGCATGAAGTGCAGTAGTTTCTGAGATCCCTTTTGAGATTCTGAAAATCCTAGAATTAATTACACTTGGGGTTCTCTTTATTGATATCTTATCAGGTATAAAACATCATGCAATATCTTTGTTCATTTTAAATTAACTATGATTTTGTAACTATAGATGTGTTTCTATGTCCATTGGAGGGCTTATTGAAGTGGCCAATCAAAAGATATAGTCAGAGGTAGAGAAGTGTATTTTTAGCAATAACCTGGCATGTTGGAAGATGGTGAGTTCATGTTCTGGAGATTCATCTCATCAGATCAGTACAAGAATCTTTTTTATATTTAAAAAAGAAAATACAAGGAAACACATTTTTAGATATGGTTTCAGGTAAAAGACATGAGAGGAATCAGTAAATTCCTTCCAGGCTCATATCCTAAGATTCACTCTGTTGTATCTGCAAATCTGACAGGTATTTCTTAGGATTTGAGGTAAGAGTAAGATGATGAAGTCATTTTTTAATTTCACCTTTCTGGCCCAGAGGAGATTGCTTGTTTTTAATTTTGAACTCAGATACTAATTTCATTTGAACTAATTTCAATTTTATTGCACAGCTTTCACTTGTTTTCTAGCACATTTGCCTTTTCTCCTTATCCAACTTTGTATTCCAGATAATTTACAGAATAAAATAGAGGGGGAAAAATCAATGCAAACTAAAAGCATTTGTATAAAAATAAGGTTTGCTGTTATTTCATAATGGCGATAGCATGCTACTGCTTTGAGTTCTCAAAAATTACCTCATCTAATGATCTTTTCCCCACAAAATGGAATCAAGGAATAGAGATGTTAAAACAATACGCCAGGAGCAAACATCTGGTAATGTTACAGGTGAGTCTTGCGGGAAAAGCACCATTAGAACACAAAGGACCATCTCCTGTGTCTAAAGAAAAACAAAGGTGGCCTGGTGATTCCATTGCAGACAGATTAGCTTCCTGATAGAAAGGACTTTGGAAAACCAAATCTTGACAGCAACTGGACCATGCCCAGTGAATAGAACCCTGCTATAATTTCTCTTTCCTCCTTACCCTCAAGCTGCATAATTAGATACTACTGACACATACAGTGTATGAGCAAACATGGAGTCCATAGGTGAATGTGCAGTCAGCATCATCCCAGCCCTGCTGCTCTTTCCCACACACTTGTGCACACTCCTTCCCTGAGTTAGCTCACTCCTTACAACCATACCCCCAACCCCAGCACGGGACTCTCACCTTTTGAGAGTGCTTGAACCCATGTTCCAGAGCTTATTAGTGCTTCCAAAATCTCTGTTTTTCTGGAATTTTTTCTTCCAAGAAAGACAGAGAACTGAGGTACATCAGGGCCCAGCCTTGCATCTCTTGTTCCAGTAAAAGAAGGTCTAGGAGCTGAACCCTACTCCCTTAGCCCTGATTTTACTTTCTCTCTATCCTGCCTCATTGGTGGTGGGGAATGTACACTGGTGGAGGGATGGAGGTTTGATCATTGTGAGATTGTAAACCAAACATGAAAGCTTGTAACTATCTCACAGTGATTCAATAAAATTTAAAAAAAATTTTAAAAAGTATCCTGCCTCATCTCCTATTCCCTTATGTATGATCATCACTTGTTTCTCAGGTTTAAATATACAAGAGTCACTCATTTACAGAGGTTCCTGATAATAAAGAAAATTTGGGACGGTAGTTAAGATAGGGGAGGGTCCATTATGACAGCATTAGTTGGAAACAAACACTCTGGACAGGAGATGAGTGTTGAAAGTAGGTAAAGGGATTTCACAGTAACCTTTCAGCATCTGTATTGCAAACCGTAATGTCTAACATGAGAGAAAAAGAGAAAGAGAGGGAGGGAGAAGACAGGTGACTGTCATAGAAGCAGCAGGGAGGGAAGCAAGGGGAAAGGCTTGAAGGAGTGGGAGGGAAACTGGGGGCACTGAGCTGGGAAATTACACTGGTGGAAGGATGAGTGTTGGAACATTGAAACCCAATCATGAACAGCTTTGTAAAAAAATAATAATTTAAATTTTTTTAAAATAAAATTTAAAATCGTTTAAAGGAGAAACTGGTCTAAAAAAAGGATGCTATCCTTTAAAAAATAAAAAAAAATAATGTTTTCTAAAGAAACCAATGTTAATCAAGCATCTCATATTTGTTTTTATAGTGGAAAGTTAATAAAGTATTATTTTCTATCTTGAATATTGACAAACTGAGATTTCCACAGAAATTCCTTGTCTTACTCATGAAGTCTAATAAACAGTTTTCCAAAATCTATTTAAATGACATCTCTCTTTAATAAAGTTTGAGGAATATAATTAATTTATATTTTTAATCAACATATACTTTGTTATGTCTTAATAGGTATTAAATGAGTTGAAGTTAGATTTTTCTACCTTATTATGTAGACAAGATATTTCCAAAATTTATATCAAGAAGTTATACCATGAATGTAAGACTTAAAGTTTGGAAAACGCAGCCATATGTATGATTTTATGATATAGTTCAGAAATTTGTGGGATTCTTAGGAATCATTTGCTGATCAATCATAGATATATACCAACAAATTACATATATATAGCATGCAATATTATATATAATTTAATATAATTTATCGATTATATTAATTTATAGATTAATGAAATATATTATATATTGTTATGCATTAAATATATATTATATAATATGTAACATATGAAGTGGCAGAGAAGAAATAGAGACAAAAGGGGGAGTTGTAGAGGGAGACAGAGACTGGAGACGTGGGGCAAGACAGGAGAAGAAGGAGAAGAATATGGCAGAGGAAGATAGAGGTAAGAGACTAAAACGACAAAGGTGACAGATAAAAGGAGATAGCAAGAGATCCTCCTGTCGCCTGTCCTTTGCCAGAAGAGCCTGGGGAGGTGGCTCCCGGACACTGCGCCCTACCTGTGAGCAGGCCCACCACCACAGACCTTTCTTTCTACCCGTTCATCTTTCATCTTGTGTCTTGGGGCGTTGTGTGAAAACTCACATTAGCAATGCTGGAAATTCAACAAAATGGTGGCCTGGATTTGGATTTAGTCTATTCTATTTAATCATGAATCATGAAATCCCATTGATCGTAGAATTTCTCGAGCGGTCTCAGTAACCTCTCTACTCGTCCTATCCCTGATTTTAGAAGCCTCTCTCTACTCAGCTTTCCCAACGATGCCACATTCTATTTAACAATTGTGAATATTGTAAATATTGTAAATACCCACTGGGTAGTGCAGCGGTCCTCAGCACAGTTGGGGTCAAACTCAACCTCCCACTTGAAAGCTCCCCAAGCCACTGAGATGTCTCGTGGTCCCCTTCAAACTCATTTCCGGTTTATTCCTCTGGACTACTTCTGGCAGTCTCAGGGGCTACTCCCAGGTCAGTGCTCCAGGGTCACTCCTGGGGACACTCCCAATAATGCTTAGCAGACCATGAGGTGCTGGCAATCAAACTTGGGCCAACATGTGAGATAATGAATAATTACAGTCTACCATCAAAATTAAAACTAATTAAAACTAATTAAAATTAAACCAAATCAATTAAGGGGCACGTAGTGAATATCGTTAATTTTTTTCCTCTGTCTACACTACACAAAGCCTGTGTTCCAGGCTATCTCCATAGTCCAAATTAGGCTCTACCCCCCAACCCAGCTAATTTAGTTTTGGGGCTGGGCTGGCAGTGCTCGGGATTTACTCTTGGCTCTGTGCTCAGGGAACATTCCTGGGCCATAGGGGTTGCCAGTAATTGAACCTGGGGCAGCTGTGGATATGGCTACCTGCAGTACTGCCACTCAAGCACTTCAAATTAGTTTCTAAAGCAGAAAATAATTTGTTTTTATACCCTTGCATATTAGAGAAATAGCACAGCGGGTAGGGCGTTTGTCTTGCATGTGGTTGACCCACGTTCAATTCCTCCATCCCTCTCAGAGAGCCCAGCAAGCTACCGAGAGTATCACAACTGCACAGCAGAGCCTGGATAGCTATCCATGGTGTATTCAATATGCCAAAAACAGTAACAACAAGTCTCACAGTGGAGATGTTAGTGGTGCCCGTTTGAGCAAATCCATGAACAATAGGACAAGAGGGCTACAGTGCTATGTAATATATATATAATATATACCATGTTACATATATAAAGAGAGATATATAGGAAAACTATAAGGTAGCAATACAGGCCGATTATCTGTGCCGCCAGGTTCCCATTCACTTACATAACCATGATTGCATACCCAACTCAAAAGCAAAGATCCAGAAGTCTTTGATCAAACAGAAAGACTCTCAAGTAAGTCTGTAGGGCTTGCTCCACTTCACATTTCTTGCTCCCTTATCAAAGATTAGATGATCATACATTTGGGGTTGTGTGTAGGGATATTCCACCCTATTCCATTGGTCTGCAGCTCTGCCTTTGTTCTAGTACCATGCTGTTTTAATTGTTACTGCTTTGTAGTAGAGTTTGAGGTTGGGGAGGGTGATGCCTCCCATCGTCTTTTTCCCAAGAATTGCTTTAGCTATTTATGAGCGTTTATATTTATATGAATTTCAGGAGTGTTTGATCCAATTCTTTGAAGAATTTCATGGGTATCCTTATAGGGATTGCACTGAATCTGTATAGTGCTTTGGGGACTATTGCCATTTTGACAATGTTAAGTCTTCCTATCGATGAGCAGGGAATATGGTTCCATTTCCTTGTGTCCTCTTTTATTTCATGGAGTAGGGTTTTGTAGTTTTCTTTGTAGAGATCCTTAACATCCTTATTTAGGCTGTTTCTGAGGTATTTGATTTTCTGGGGCACGATTGTGAATGGGATTGCATTTTTTTAATGTCACTTTCCTCTGCCTCGCTATTTGCGTATAGGAAAGCCATGGATCTTTGGATATTAATTTTATAGCCTGCGACTTTACTGTACAAGTCTATTGTTCCTTTTTTTTTCAAGTTTTCAGTAACTTTATTTTTTTATTTATTTTTTTATTAGTGAATCACCATGAGACAAAGTTACATATTTACAGGTTTTCATGCGTACATTTCAGTCATACAATGATAGAGTACCCATTCCTCCACCAGTGCCCATTTTCCACCACCAATGGTCCCAGCATCCCTCCCACCATCCCATCCTGTCCTCTTCACCCCACCTGCCTCTATGGCAGAGCATTCCCATTTACTCGTTCTCTCTTTTTGGGTGTTGTGGTTTGCTACAGAGATATGAAGTAGGCATCATGTTTGGTCTATAGTCTATTTTCAGCCCGTATCTCCTATCCCTAGTGGGCCTGCCTAGTATCCTTTGCTTGGTGATCCCTTCTCTGTCAGAGCTGCTTCTTCACCTAGCATGTGAAGTCAGCTTCCAAGCTGTGGAGTTCCTAGGAGTTTCTTAGTAGAGTCTTTAGTATTCTCAAGGTATAGAATCATGTCATCTGTGAATAGTGCGAGCTTGATTTCTTCCTTTCCTATCTGGATGCCCTTGATGTCTTTTGGTTGCCCAATTGCTATTGGAAGTACATTTCAGTACTATGTTAAACAGAAGTGGTGATAGTGGTCATCCTTGTCTTGTCCCTGATCTTAGAGGGAAAGCTCTTAGTTTTTCTCCATTGAGGATAATGTTTGCCATGGGTTTATGGTAGATGGCTTTGACAATCTTGACGAAAGTTCCTTCAAAACACATTTTGGTGAGGGTTTTCATCATAAATGGGTGTTGGATCTTGTCAAATGCTTTCTCTGCATCTATTTAAATGACCATATGGGTTTTATTTTTACTTTTGTTGATATTATGGATTATGCTGATTGATTTCCAAATGTTAAACCATCCTTGGATCCCAGGATGAATCCCACTTGGTCGTGATGTATGATCTTTTTTGATGAGTTGTTGGATTCTACTTGCTAATATTTTGTTGAGGATCTTTGCATCCGTGTTCATCAGGGATATTGGCCTGTAGTTTTCCTTGTTAGTGGTGTCTTTATTTGCTTTTTGTATTAGGGAGATAAGCCTATTTAACAAATGGTGCTGGCTTAACTGGACAACCACATGCAAAAGAATGTGCTTAGACCTCGACCTAACACCATGCACAAAAGTCAGATCAAAACGCATGAAAGACCTCAACATCAGACCACAATCCATAAGGTGCATTGAAGACAAGATTGGCAAAACCCTCCATGATATTGAAGCTAAATGTATCTTCAAAGATGAAATGCAACTGATCAATCAAGTGGAAACAGAGATAAACAAATAGGATTATATTGAACTAAGAAGCTTCTGCACTGCAAAAGATACAGTGACCAGAATACAAAGGCAATCTATAGAAGGGGAAAGGATATTCACCCAATACCCATCAGATTAGGAGCTGATATCAAGGAATATACAAGGCACTGGTTGAACTCTACAAGAAGAAAACATCCAACCCCATCAGAAAATGGGGCAAAGAAATGAACAGAAACTTTCCCAAGGAAGAAATACGAATGGCCAAAAGGCACATGAGAAAATGTCCTTCATCACTAATAAGCAGGGAGATGCAGATCAAAACAACTATGGGATATCACCTCACTCCACAGAGACTGGCCCACATCCCAAAGAACAAAAGCAACTGCTGTTGGTGTGGATGTGGGGAGAAAGGGACCCTTCTACACTGCTGGTGAGAATGCTGACTGGTTCAACCATTTTGGAAAACAGTATGGATGCTTCTCAAAAAATTAGAAATTGAGCTCCCATTTGACCCAGAATACCACTTCTGGGAATATATCTCAGAGAGGCAAAAAGGTATAGTCGAAACGACATCTGCACTTGTATATTCATCACAGCACTGTATACAATATCCAGTTTTTGGAAAAAAAAACTCAAGAGCCTGAGAACAGATGACTGGTTAACGAAACATTGGTACATCTACACAATGGAATACTATGCAGCTGTCAGCAAAGATGAAGTCATGAACTTGGCATATAAGTGGATCAACATGGAAAGTATCCTGGTAAGTGAAATGAGTCAGAAAGAGAAAGACAGACATAGAAGAATTGCACTCATCTGCAGAATATAAAACAACAGAATCGAGACTAAGACCCAAGAACAGTAGAAATAGGTACCAGGTTTGCTCCATGGCTTGGAAGCTGGTCTCACATGCTGGGGGAAAAGGCAGCTCAGATAGAGAAGGGAACACCAAGTAAAGGGTGTTTGGAGGACACTCTCGGGATGGGAGAGGCATGCTGAAAGCAGACCATAGATTGAACATGATGGCCACCCAATACCTTTATTGCAAACCACAACACCCAAAAGGTGAGATATAACAAAAGGGAATGCCCTGCCACAGAGGATGGGTGGGGTGGGGAGGATGGGCTGGAAGTGTGGGAGGGATACTGGGAACATTGTTGGTGGAGAATGGGCAATGGTGGAAGGGTGGTTACTCGAGCACTGTATGACTGAAACACAAGCACAAAAATATGTAAATTTGTATCTGTACCCTCACGGTGATTCATTAATAAAAAATAATAAAAATAAAGTCTGTAGGGCTTTCAGCTATTGGAAAATTCTGTAATTAGATAAAAAAAAATAAAGATAATGCTTCAAAATAGTTATTCTCTTATTTATCTTCCTTTAGATTTACCAGGATTGGAGCAATAGCACAGTGGGTAGGGTGTTTGCCTTGCATGTTGTCGACTTGGGTTCAATTACTCCATCCCTCTCAGCAAGCCTGGCAAGCTACTGAGAGTATCACGCCCACATGGCAGAGCCTGGAAAGCTACTCATGGCATATTCGATATGCCAAAAACAGTAACAAGTCTCACAATGGACACATTACTGGTTCTCACTTGAGAAAAACC